>NW_010423659.1:0-3682 GCF_000710305.1 Buceros rhinoceros silvestris
ATATATATAAAGGAGAAAGATCTGATGTAAAGTATTCTGACTCTTTCCTTCAGGTCACTTTTTTGCAAATAAACCTACCTTTGATTGAAACAAAAGCTGACGCCGTATTGTAACTGCAGGACTACAGAACTGGAGACTTCAAGACAAACAGCACCCATTACAAGAGCCAGACAGAGCGTTGCCGATACTGTTTTTCTAACACTAGTGTCTTAGTCCCCTAGGAGTTCTGTTTTGCAAGGAACTGCATGCACCATACTGAGGAATAGTCCCACCTCCAAAGAGCTAAACATTTAGCTGTAGAAGACAAGCTGAAAAGGGAAGTAACTATATTTTACCTATATGGTTTTATAGTTAATCTACTTAAACTTAATTTAAACTAAACCTTAAAGATAATAAACTAAGACCTAAGACTAAGATTCATATAACCTACAACTGATCACACACTTGCTAAATGTCTGTTCTAAGTGAGCCAGTAGATTTTTTTTCTCTTGGTAAATGGAGAGGGTCATATCTGCAGAAAGGCATACAACCCAGGTCGATTGCATGTGAATAATCTCTCTCTTCAGGAGTAATTTACACAAGCACAGGTTTGAATTAGACATTGCCTCAGCCATAGCTGGGTGGGATGAATCACTCCATCAGACTTGCCCAATGTCATACAGGAAGTCAGTGGCCAAGTATGACCCAGAGTCCTCAGCCCACTGCCTCAGCCCTAAAAGCATCTGTCTTCTTTCATGACCTAGTTTTAACTTAACGTGCAGTGTTTTACCCCCCTTCTGATGCAGCAGAAAGTTTTGATGTGAAAGTTGTTGATCTGTCCTAAGAAGTAAGTTAATACAAAATGGTAGTAATCTTGGGTCATTTTTGCTTCTATCTGCTGTCATTCTTTTCACAATAATTTAGTCTGGGAAAATTCAATGGAGTTTCCTTTTCATCTGAAATGTAACGCTTCACTAAAGCTCTATGTGCACCTAGAAGCAGAGAACATCTTCTTTAATTTAGGATCAAGAGAAGTTATCTTTCCTCTCTACAGCTTTCATCATTGTGTGCTCTGTCTAATATTTCTGGAGTGATCTTCCTCTGTCCTCTGAGAGAAAGAGATCATCTGCAGTTGTCGGAGAGAGGCTACATCAATATCACGCTGGCATTTTATTTAACAGATAGCCAGCAATGTGTCAGTCCCTTCCTATTCTGAGGAATGCAGCTGTTCTGGCTGTCTAGGACTCAGTGAGTTATACTCCAGTCACCCATGTTAACCTCTGGTAATGACCTGAAAGAGCAAACAGAAAAGATAAAGGCTTGCTGCTCACTGACTGAGGTCCTCTGATTCTGCACTAGACAGAAATTGCTAATGAGGTGACCCTAATGTCCTTGCCGGCCTTTAAATCTTTCAGCTGGTGGTGATCAGCAGTCTGTCACAAACCCGTGATTCTTCAGGCTATAAATACAGTATGGAGGGCCTCTCAGCCCTCTCACATGGGACAAACTACTGCATTCTGATCCAGATTGAGATTTACCGTATCAGAGACTCCAAATGCTGTTGATCACAAATGTGCAAGTATCATGACCAAATTCGTATCATTGACTGTCTAAGATGAGAGATGGTAATGAAAACTACATTATACTGGTGTCTTCAAGGAGCACAGACAATAATTTCCTAATAATGGGCATTCAGATGTACTGGACAGAGGCCTGTGGTTCTGCAGGCACAGCTGCATAAAATGTCTCTGGTTCTAACAGCAGATCGTCCAACTTGCCCGAGTTCCAGAAGAGGTCACAGAGTTTCCCATGATGTTCACCATGTCAGACCATGTTGCTATAAATGCTCCATGAAGAGAAACTGTAGACATTGCATGGGCAGTGACAAGATTTCAAACTATTTTGTCATACAACTTCCGTACCACAACATGGGGAAGAATATGGGAGAGATGGTGGAGAGATGCCAAGTGCACTGCTCTACCGTAGCAGATTTCTGCACTGTGCAGAATCAGAAAGGGGTACTCTCACAGGAGGAAATGTTAATTTTTATCAGTGTACCTCAGCAGAGGAGTCATTCACTGTGTTGTTATGTGGTGCTTTCAGTAAACCTTGGATGAATGCTCTGAGAGCAGTTGGGGGTGTGATCTTCATCTGGGCTCTTTCATGCCTGGAAAACAGCATGCTGTGATGAATGTTGCAGTAAGATCAGGATCAGTGACAGGATGCCTTGAATTTTTCATTGTTCATGAATTCCCACACTGTTCTTTTCCTCCTAATTGTATGTAGGTTTTATGTCATAAATGTCTGGGCTGAATGACTGTTTGCAAACCCTTCGTTGCTTTGTTTTCAGTAAATACTCTTACTACAGCAAGTATTTTACACTTACAGTCACATATTTACTGCTTCCTTGGAGACTCTATCTCATAAAAGGCCTAAAAAATCCTGCAACTTTCTGCAGTTTCACAAGTGCACGCTTGTGCAGGACTTGTCATCTCCACCTCATGTTCTGCAGTTATAACATCCACAAAATTATGCCTTAAAGAGAGAATATATACAAGTTGCTAAAATGATGGCCACCTTTTTCCTTCTGGTGTTGCTAAATCCTGACCAACCTCTCCTGATCAGACTTATCACCATTTTCAAAACTAGCTTTTCTCCAGATCCACACATCTCTATGTTGGTAAGCTGACCAGACATAAAACCATCTGCAGAAGCTACATAGCACAGTCTGGGTAAAGAATTAGTACAAAATGCTCAGTCAGATGAAGAGAATCCATGAATGTTTTTTGCTTTTTTCTCAGCAACAGTTATACAGTTCAACACCATGAAATTCCTTGTGCTGCCAGTACACCTTTGTATTGGAAATAAGACCATGCAAATGTAACTTCAATGCAGGATCATGCCAAGGAGAACAATTTCTTCCTTCGTGGTTTAACTCCGTGGGCAAATACAACTTGATGCCTCTCTGATCCTGATTACATCAGAATTTATATTTATGACAAATAACTCTACAGATAACTTTCCTCCCAGTACCAGATTTCCATGTTCTCCTGGCATATGATGGTTCCGTATTTCATTAATGAGGGTTTTTGTCATAAGAAATTGGCTGTATTTATATGAGAAAAAAGGAGTCCATGTCTCCCACCTGTTCTCCTGTATTAATTCTGTTGAGATAAAGCACACAACATTTAAAATCATATGATGAATGCTGTGTTTCTGATAGACCCTATAATGAAAACCCAGGAAATTTCTCATGCTTCTCCCTGTGAGATCTGTATATTTAAAGACTGTCAGTTTTGCAGTAGTGTTCTTGCATCTTTTTACCCACTCTGGCAATATAAAGGGAGTAAACAACTGCCCTTTGGGCAGGGGACACACCAGCCAGGGAATACTTAATTATAAGAAGCACTGCAAGAAGTTTTCTGGAATGTAGTTGTAGCCTGCTAGGGCACAAATGTGTACAAATTTTGACCAGCAAGTTTTTATTTCTGAGAAAAATCACCAAGAGCAGAAGAAAATGGAGTGGAAAAATAAGAGAAGTTTGGATCTTGTATGCTTATTTTGGGATCAAGGAATGTGGTGACACTCATCTGTTCTCTACCATGAAATCCAAGCTGCATCTATGTGAGAGGACTGTGAACTTATTGTCCTTGCCTGTATAATACTGCCTTCACCTAAGATATTATTTAAATTATTATAAATT
>NW_010423660.1:0-7847 GCF_000710305.1 Buceros rhinoceros silvestris
GGTTCCTCCATGTTGAACCCAGGACATCATGCCTTCTCTGGAAACATGTTTCAAATCAGCTTCCTCCCTCATAATACAAACATTGGAAACAGTAAGATGGTAAAGCCAAGTATTCACAAGGCTGTAAGATGCCCACAGAACTCAGATTGTTCTTCCTTGTGCGTAAATGTTATGACATCATATTTAGTTGTTGTTAATTACAAGGTATTCCATCTTCACGAAGGGAATGGGTGACACGCTGGGACAAACCTGGAGCCTCTAATGGCTGTAGGAGACCATAGGCTTCTTCCTTTAAAGACATAAGTAGACGTGCAATAGGTAAGCCAGGGAAGAGCAGGAAGGCAAGTGATGACCTTAAGACCAGATAGCTGGATGATTTTCTGGGAAACTGAATCCTAACCTTCCCTCAGCTACAGACTGCTTCTGTGATTCTAGACAATTTTTTTATATTTAACCTGATGTCTTGGCCAATAAGTGAGCCTCATTCTTTGAAAATTGAGGGCTCTGATTTATTTTTTTTTTTAACAGTAGAAATTGTTATATGTTTTGTACTGATAATTTTGGCTTTCATTTCTCTGCCTCTGCCTCTAGAATGAGAATAATGATCCCACAAAGTGTAACAGCTGCATTGTGGAGATAACTATAATAATGGTTTTGAATTACTTAGCTTATTCTATTAACAGCACTCCTAAAACCTCTGTAAAGAAAATGAGATTTATTTTTAATCCAAATCACTGGATGAGGTGGGAAACTACTGAAAAATGGCAGTACAGTTTCATATTATTAAAGACAATCACAATGTCTGTGCATCAAAGGAGCAAATTAAAATTGCACGGAGATACTCAGTTCTGACATCCTTTAAGTTTTAAACATCTGAATTAAAAATCTTTTACCTGTTTCAATGCACCAATTTTGAACCCAATTTTTAACATTTAACTTTCAGTCCCAGTGCCCACTTAATCACTTGAAGTTCTGGAAAAGCAGATAGTAATAATAAGAGGCTATGCTAGGAAGAGAAAAGTCACAAGTTTCGAGAGACATATACGTTAGTTACTATAGTCTCTTTACTTCCAATTTCTTTGGCCTGCTGCTCTGCCATTAAGATTATTAATCTTCTACCTCCCTATTACCCTTCTAGCTTGCAAAGGCCCGCAATGAACTTTCACACAGCAGTATATTGTTTTGCTGTATTACAGAAAAAGTCATGCTTCATTTCCAGAGCTGGGAATATTTAGATATTTAAAATGCTGTCAGGCTTTGGCAGGCATAGCAAATGGTGCTTTCCCAACTCTAATGAACTTCTATGTTAGATTCTTATCTCATTTAGCCCTGTTTCTCAACAAATTCAACCTTAATAGGCTCTGAGCATCTAAAATTTAACAAATAAGATACTGAAAAACACATATGGCCATTAATAACACTGTATAATCTTAATAGCTAATGCTAGCAGTCATGCATGAAGGGATGGCATGAGAGGGAGCTGAAGGAGCTCTTCCTATTAGGATCCATAGCGGAGGACGATGCAAGGTCCTGTTAAGCTTCTGTCCCCACGACATGCTGCAAGGGGGAATCCCTACCTGCACCTGCACAATTACTGATCTGCTGATATGCTTGCACCTATCTTACCACCTGTTGTGTCGAACGAAAAGCGTCTGAAAGGTTTCACTCTTAAGAAGACAGGTAGTGAAATTGTACACGAGCAACCTTTGCTTTGAACTTCCTTTTGGGACTGGTGACTCATGAAACTATAACGTTGTTCTAACACAATAGGACTCAAAACGTTCGTATATAATACTAGCTAGCCAAAAATGGTAGAGTTGTTGGCTACTCTACATAGAAGCAAAAGAGGCTGTTTCTTTGTTAATGTTCTCTTTTTGAACATGTACCAAGCTCCTTATATTTGCACTGAGAAAGAGGAAAGAAATAAAAACAGATTATTCATTCCCTTTGAGTTTTCCTTCAGTCTACACACACCCCTAATAGCCCATTCATTTTTCTCTAGCTGAGGTCATACCGCAGAGCTAGGGTCAGCCTTGGCCTCTGTCAACTTCACTGTCCTCCTTCTGTTGAATGACCTCAGCTCCACCAATCAGTCTTCTATTAATAGCTCCCAGACTGATTTATGCAGTCAAGTCTTTGCATTCCAATAACTAAATCTGCTGACAGACATCCTGGTTTTGACTGAGAGTTGACAGAGATGAATCTGGCACGTCACATAAATTAGCATAATGTATCTAATAAGTTTCAAAGTCTGATATGCCAAACTTGCATCTATCTTGTGGTAAATGTAGAAACCATGGCACTAAAAATGAACCTTGCTAGCAGGGAGATTTCACTTTTTTCATAGTCATTAGATTACTAAGGCACCTTTGCTACCAAATAACTAATTACCCTTAAGTTGCAGAATCACAGCAATAATAATTTTTAAAAGCCAGTCAAGTAAATAAAATTAATTTTCTAGAGTAATCAGCCAAGCAGCTATGACTGAGATGAATGATTTAATTAGAAATTGAATTATGCAGAACTTGTTTATGCTGATATAAAAAAAAAAAAGAAGAAGAAGAAGATTTGGTCCGTCCTGGGAAGCCTGTGGCTTTTGTTGACATTCCTATTAATACAACTTTAAGAGCAAAGAGGCTTCATCTCAGGCAAATACACAAATCTATTTCTGAGTAATTATTATTACACTGCAGGTAGTAAATGTTGTAAACTATGATGCTGCATGCTAAGTGACTGACTGACTGCTAGGGACATGGAACTAACCTTTAGAAATGGTTGGCCTGAAGTGCTGTCTGGTTTGAAATCAATTACAGAGCAGTAATAAAAAGAAAGATTAGGATTTTTTTTGCTGTAGATATCCAAGAAGGCGAAATGGTTTCAGAAGACATCCCCTTGTACTCTGCCTGTGAAATGGTGACAGTGCCAGTATTTGTTATTTCTTGAGAAAGTCGTCAGCTCCATTCTAGTAGTACAGCATGGACCATCCCTTCTAGCGTCCCTTCTGCAACCACAGAAGGATACAGAACAGAAAGAAAAAAAAAATCATTTTCAAGTATAACAGGGCAAACATTTTCTTGGAAGTTTGCACAGTTCATCTCAGTTATTTCAGGCTCCTAACTAAAGTTCTGAATTTGTTGCTTAGGATACTACTTTGCAGTGGGTGGTGAGAGATACCTTCAAGAGTGATTCAGTAAAGCCGACTGCAAGTGCCTATCTCTCTACTATTGGTTAAAGAACGTTTGTTGCACAACTCACTTAAGGGACGAACGTTTTTTGGAACATGTTTTTGACTTCCAGAGATGTCATAGGGCTGATGGAACTTCATATTGTACACACAGAAGAGTGCAGTGGCTTGTAAGTACAGTCAGCCCACCCCTCTGCTTATTATTATTTTTCGTAATAGTACTTTTCTAGGGATACAGGTTATTCTTGATCCTGAAGCAATTTTACAAATGAATCTTATCTCATCTTACTTTATCTATATTATATTACGTTATATTATAAATCTGTAAAACAGTTTTATGCTACTCTATTTCATCCAACGTCACAGCGTTAAGCGTAATTCTTCTAGATGAAGCAACTCTGTATCTGTTACAGTACTTTTGCAGAGCAAGTAATTACAGGTGCAAGTAGAATACTTAAGACGTGCTTTTAAGACAGAAACTGCTGAGTTAAATTAGTATCTCAGGTATACTCCAGCATCACGCATTGTACTGAACATTTAGAAAGTGGCTTGATACTTTCTGACCATCTGTACAGGGTCAAATGCACCACTGGTCCAAGAAGGTTCAACTTCATTTGCTTCATAAGCACTCTGTTTGTTTGCCCATAAAACAGTTATTTCAAAACGTTAAGAGACTACCAGCAGAGCAGAGCATGAACAACTTCTATTTCTTATTGAAATTATTATAATTATTATTATTATAACCCTATCTGATATGACAACTTAAATATTTTCCACAATACAGTCATGACACTTCATGGTCCATTTATAACTCACTGTGGACAAAAGTTGCCACTAAAAAGTCTTTCTTTGCCAGTAGTTGCTGTTCAATATCATCTTGGATACCCCGATATCTCTGACTATTTTAAGGGAGAAATTGAATTGCTGAGGTACTCTACTGCGCAAATTGAGTCTTCTTTATTCTGATCTTTGTATTATTTTCCTCCTGTGGCCTGTGAGACACAGAAACCTTTTGCACATTTGGAGATCTGCTTGTTCACTGTGGCTCTCTTGGCAAGCCTAAAGCCTTTACCACTGTAGTAACTAAGCAAGTAATACGAAATAGGAGGCAACATTGTAGTTACAGTAAATCAATGCATGTACACAGAATACCACATCAACCCGGGTGTGATGCAAGAAGAGCAGGCCACAGGCTAAAACTTTCATCCGGAGGATCACAAATAAAACACACAAGCTCAGCCAAAAGAGTGATGGGGAGATAGACAATCTGACCTCTGACTCACACAGGGCTGCTCTGCCACTGTGGCCGTTATCAATGAACTTGCTGCAAGGGCAAGGGCAAGGGTAAGGGCAAGGGCAAGGGCAAGGGCAAGGGCAAGGCAGAACTGATTGCCTGGTCCTTCCCAGCACATGATGGATGTGAGTGTGTCTAATAAAAGCATCTCATCCGTCTGTTCTTGGGGAATCGAATTAGGCAACAAGCTGTCAAAAATCACTGTGGCTGAGAAACTATGCCAAGAAAATACGACTACATATAGAAACAGGAATAGATATGGTGATGCCTTTTCAAAATGCAGTTAAAACTCTTCTTTTTTTTTTAATCTGTTGCTCATCTGAATCCAGTAAGGCTCACGGTGACTGAAAGAAGTTGTAATACTGCTGAAGTAAGTCCTGCAAAGTAAGTTGCGCAGATTTCACCCAGCTCCCAAGAGCTTCATCATAAAATCATCACTGCTCCTGCCGCTAATCGGCATCTGTGGTGGCAATTTCAACAGAAAAGCTGAAAGCACTGCCAGAGGACAGAGAATGAAATCTTTACTGCTCCTTAGGGGCTCTCATTTGGGACAGGCATGAGATGCAGAGGCAGGAGCAGAGAACAGTGTGTCTCTGCACTTACTGCCTGAGAGCCTGCAGCTCACCCTAAGTCCAATCTATGGCCACTTAATTACCCCTGTTATATATGGCTTTCAACACGCAACTACTTGAGCAATGTGTACGTGTGTTTGTCTCATATTCTGATGATGTACTAAGGTGTTCCTTCCCTTTTTCCTTCAAACAGATAAAGAACAGAGGTGAATATGCTCAATGACTTACCAGTACATACAAAAAAGTTACTACTCAAAGCAGTTTCTTGAGGCTTGTTTCAGGAATGTTTGACTTTCACCTGAGGTGAGCACAGGTCTTCAACTTCCACGCCTGCTGAGGTGACATAGTTTATAGGTTTGATGTTTTGCAGGTATATAGGCAGGAACCCTATTCTATTGCTTAGGTACGACAATAGCAAGTATGTAATACTATCATTATTTGTGATCAGTGCTTTGTTCATCCACTTCTTATTCTTTTCAGTTTTAATTCAAGATGACTACAGCCAGTGTAATGATTCATTAAGCTGGTATTTCTGCCCTTAGTAGGAAAATTTAAGTGAGTGAATATACTGAGGAGAAAATAATAAACTGCTCAGAAATAACTACAGATGGACTTGTGTAGGCTGTCCCTGAGAAGCAGCCTTGGCCAAGGTTAACCCTCAGCAGTTCAGAACGTTCTTTGTTCAAACTAGGTGTTATTAGGCCTTACTTACAATTAAAATTTAAATGCTCCCATATGATGCACCAAAATATGGGTAAAGTACAACGTATAATAAATACATAATAAAAAAGCTCTGCAGGTGTTTTTGTAATGCACTAGATTTATCATACTCTTATTATTCCTGTGGAAAAAAAAAATATAACTTTAACACAAGAATTTGAGAAATAATTCTTAATTTGCCACATTTCTTCTACTTGTCAGGGTGAAATTCCTTCAGCGACTTGTATCAGCACCAACTTCTAGCTCTCGAAAGCAAAATGACTCAGATGTTTCCTATTGTACAAGTATCATTGCAAAAGGAATTATACTGAGGTTGGGTACAAAGGTGCACAGTGTTGCTGTCTTTGTGAAGTTCTCCAACTTTTCACCTGTTTCTTTATTTTGACCGCCATGTTTCAAAAATAGTCTGCTTGGAAAATACAAGGAGTGTTTTACATACAATCCTGGGGGGAAAAAAGTTTGTGAATTAAAAGCATTTATCCCAGAAAGTCTACAAGCCTTTGTCCCCAGAATATTATGCATTCAAACAAACATCAAAAAAGTCTCAAATGCTGTCCTGGAGCTATAACAAATTATGTGACAACTTTATAGTAGCATTTGAACTAATTTAGTTTGTAATCTATAGTTTAAATTGAAAATTGGTGCAATTTTCTCTCACAAGCTCTGCATTTACATCACAAAAACCCTCAGCACTGTCCATTTCAGTTCAGCCCAGCCCAGCCTCGGGATCAGAACAGCTTACAAGGTCTGTGTCATGGCTGAAGAATTTTGGCAAAACAATGTGGAAAAACCTGTACCTCAACTGCCTTTCATACCCTGAGCCACTGCAGTTAGGATCAAATTGATGATGGTTCCTTGTTTGCTTTACAAGCTCACAGGGAAAATATTATGCTACTTACCGATGTTGCAATAGCTATGTCTTGTAAGAGAAAGTATTATATCCAAGTACAGGTGTGGTCGTGAGATCCCCTACTGAACTCACAGGCCTGTGGCAGTAAAAAGGGAGAAGTAAGAAGCAGTAAGTACACTAGTTTGTGATAGGACCCTCTGCTATTGCTGAGCTTATTCAAAACTAGTCCTTCCACAAAATGGAAGTGCCTACAGTGGGAATTTACTGTACCATACATAAGTGTGCGCAGCCTGCTCAGACTTAGGAAGCTCTGTGGGCAAGTTTAGTGGTTTTCTTGCATATGAACAAAAATACTTTTTGTTTTTAGCAGCTACTGCAGCACTAGTTGTCTGTCCGTCTGCTCTCAGCAATGAAATCTGATTTTTTGGTTTGCTTTATTGAGCTGGTACCTGACCTACATGTTTCCACTTTGTTCCTTGCTTTGTGCTGCATGAGAGAGCTCTCAAAGCACTGGGATAAAGGTTGGCACCGTGTCCTTATAGGAGGCAGAGTTCTACTTCTGAGAAAATTTCCTATGCACTTGCCATTAAGTATGTAAGGCAGATAGCCACAGCGCTGTCTCTCCATGCGTCTTATCTTCGTCATTCTGACCATGTGGCAGATGTCCATCTTGGCCAGCCAGGCTGAGGGGGAGGTCGTGGAGGACTACCACAGGCTTTAATGAAGTAACAATTCATGCATAGCCATGAATTCTGAATCCATTACTCTGAAGTTTCACATAGGCTTTACCAAGGTGTGAGGCTGTGATGGGAATACTTCCTGTTCTCTTCCTTAGCTATGAGTACACTGGCCGTCCGAAGAAGGATCTGTGTTGTCCGAAACCAGTGATGCTACAGGCATGTGCTGGACATTCTGCTAGTGAGTCCAATGAAGTCAGAAAAAGACCATCATCTTTTCAACCCCGAATAATTCACCCCTGTAATCTTCTTTGAGACTAACACAGCTCATATATATTTGCATGTGCCTGGAGCCTGATGTATCCCAGATGCGTGAGAGCTGTTGTGCACATGCAGATGGAACTTCAATGCATGTCCTGCAAAATCAGTGTTCAAAATGTGTCTTAATTTCAGTGCATGTGAAAATCAGTTGCGGAGTGTTCCCATATGCTGTGCCTATAACCTGTAGCACAAGTTCATCATTCATGTTCATGGCTTGGCTTCGCGGACG
>NW_010423661.1:0-4442 GCF_000710305.1 Buceros rhinoceros silvestris
TTAAAAATATATTCAATTACATTTGTATTTATTTATTATTATTTATGTATGTGATTGAAGTAGTATCATCCACATGCAAAACCTTGATAACTCCCTGAAAGATGCAAGTGTATTTTTGATTCCAAGTAGGTAGCTCTATTTCCTATCATGAAAATAATAAAGGTAATTACTAATAATTATTAATAGATATTGCTACTAGCTATAGTTCTGAATAATACTAATAAAATACAAATAAAAGATTCCAGAGTGTGAGCAAGGTTTGCCTCTGGGCCATTGGAAGTAAGGTCTTTTGAAAATCCGGGTTTATGTTTGTAGAAGTTACTTCAAGTTCTGGCATACATCATCTCGATATGCCCCTTTCCTACCGTTCAATACAGTAAAGAACCAGAGCACAATAATTTAACCAATAGCTGTAAGGAAGAGGAATAAAATAGAAAGGACAGTTTCTGTATGTAGCTAATTGGAGGACAAAGAATGACAGTCTCATTTGGTGCAAATTCACAGTACGTTCCTGTATATTTGACATTTAGAGTTGAAAACCTGCTTTAATCTTATTCTTTTCATACCATGTCATTCGGCTTTCCCAGCCAATGAGCCCTGAAATGTGATTATAGTCACCGCAGGAAGTACTAAATGAAAGAGCATTCAGATATGGGAATTAGTAGAGTTGTGGTTAGCTGATGACTGTAATGCAATTGATAAGCAAGACATGCAAATCTGAGTGGGGCAGCATCTTGAATCTTTCTCGTGGTAGTGGGGAAAACCCCCAGTTCTTCATTCTTTGATACTCAGCCTGCTGATGAGTTTGCCCAGGAATCCAGGCCATTTGCAGGCTAATGTTCTGGTCCAGTGGTGTGTGGGAGCAGGCTGCTGTGGTTGCTCTTCAGGACAGAAAACTGAAGAGTCGTGAAGGTATAGATCAGGGCGGGGTTCTGAACAGCAAAGCACCTTTTCAGGTATTAATTCAGCTCTGTGAAACAAGCAGCAAAATAGACACTAATTAACTCCATTAAATACAAAGTGTGTAATTCACAGACATGTATATACTATGTGATATGTATTGCAGACATTAAATTTACCCCAAATTAGTGTTGTTTCTATTTGCTTCAGTGTATTAGTCTTTAATATCAGAAACAGATTTACTGTCAGAAGAGAGCAAAAATACAGACATGCTCACTGTCTACACATATAAAATGTACAGAGGGAGTCTTACATTAAACAGAATTACTGATCTCACTTTTCAAAGAAACACGACTTTTATGAAATCTGTTAGATGCCAATTGTACCAACATGCTTTGATGCCTTCAAAATGATAGATCATTATTTTTCCAGAGGGGAAAAGCATATACAGAAAAAAAAATATTTTGCCTGAGAAGACTGAGAGTTTTTAACATTTCAAATAAATATGCATGTGATATTTTATCTGAGTTCTTTTATGATTTTGGATACAGGCCTCGTTAGATTCAGCCGCTGTTTATGGCATTTGACATACAGCAGTATATTTAGCTCGAAAAAGCTGAAGATAGGAATTTAATACAAAGGTTCAGGGACAAACTGAATCAGAAGGGGTTTGTAACTTAATAAATGGAGCTAAGCTTTTCCTCTGAAGGGCATGTCTGTATGCTGCAGTGAGCATGAGAGCTTCAAGTGAGCTAGTGGAATAACGCCAAAGCAATATTGGTCTTCAGTGCTGTACTCCAGCTAATCAGTCTGTCAAGCTCTTGAATAGGGCTTTGCCGCTGTCTTGGATGAAAATGAGCATCTTCACATGGCATTGTCCTATGACACCACACGGGGTTTCTGAAGCAGTAAGCAGTTGTTCAGTGTGCCGTGTAACGTACCTTGCTGTAGGGTTTAGATGTTCTCTCCATCTTTTACGGTGTCACCTTTGTTCAGATCCATGCTAAATTTATGTTGAAGGATTTTTTGTTGTTGTTAGAGAGGTTGTGTGATGATGGTTGCATTTCATCTTTTCCGTATGTGTGTCATGTCTTCTGCCTAAGTTTACAGACAGGCTTTTAGATCACTTAAATAACTTTTTCCTAAGCAAAGAAGCTAGGAAAAGTGGTCCTCTGGTAGGTGATCTTTTATGCTAATGCAGGAGAGAGATGCCTTTATTTATAGCTCTAAACTTAAGCTGTTTGAGTGTGTCCCAAGGACTCTTTCTGACTCTCAATCTAGGGTGGAGATGGGCATTTCTTTGGGAGCCTCATCACAAAGCAAAGTTTCTGGGCTGCCTAGTGAGCCCTGAGACATCCTCATGGGACACTGGATTTGGACCTATACAGCTATCTAAATTGGGGAAGTGGGAAATTCCTGCCTTCTCACCAGAACTGGGAAGGCTTGAAGCAACCTTAACATACAGCTTGGGCTTCATTTCCTATATTGCTCTTAGAGGAAAGTGAATCATCAAGGCTTTAAGTAGTATCAGGTATAAGGCTGTGGCATACCTCGCGAAGCAGGGAGCTTTTTATTAGTTATCATCTATCAATCACGTGCAGTCTCTTAATAGCATGCAAGTGCAGTAGTCAATATGTGGTGCTTTCCTAATACATTACAGTGAAGACACATGAATGAATGACTGTACAGGATACCTGGGCTCGTTTCTAACCAACCACCCTTAGCTAGCAGCAAATGTCAGAGCTGAAGAGGATGAAGGTTTCATCTTCTGAGGATAAGAAGGGGAGCTAAGCAGCCCTCCTTTCACTAAAACAGCACTGTAGACAGTCATCAAGGGATCATTGTCCCTACTAGGCTGGACAATGTCAAGAAGGTAGATGATGATAATGGAAGGCAAAGTGAAAATTACTGTCAAAGCTGTAAATATAAAACAAACTACCCCCAAAATAAATCCAAAGAAAGAAAGAAGGAAACTGCCTCTGTCCCATTTTGTCTTTGTCATTCCTTCCACTGAAGCATGCATGCATGCACTTCATATAATGAAAATCCATTAAAAATAGCATAACAATTGTATAGGAAAAAATGAGTGCCCAAAAGGGAGCAGAAGAATGGTCTTTCCGTGGTGGTATGGGAGGACTCTTTTTAAAAAAGGAGGTTTTGTATTTCAGTAAGGTTCTTTGGAAAAGTCCTTGCAGTGGCTGGCTCGTTCCCAGCATGTGCAGCATGACAGATATCCAGAAAAGGCAGCAATACAGAGAACAGTAGACAGTCAAGCAAGTTCTTACTCATTAAGAACTATTCTATTAGTAAAAGATTCCTGTAAAGCAGAGTGTATTAACATCAAGTGAAATGAACTAGCAGATGTACATAATAATGAAATTGGCTCTGAAACAGATGGCTATTGTTTATCAGGTCTATCTTTCTGGGTGCTCTAAGATTGTTATTGCTTGGAAATAGGGCCCAAGTGCTGCCGCCTTCTGCCTGATGTATGTGACTATTAATCATAACCCTTGTGCAAGGGAAAAGGTATTATCCAAGAACTGTGCATTCTGCCACAGCCACTTAATTATCCCCCTACATAGCTTACTGCTGTAACAATGACAGACTTCTGGAGGCAAAATTAGCAAAATGGCTTTATCTGGATGAGATTTTTGTGGAGCTCTTAACCCTACCAGGGGAATGGCAGAGGCGTCAGATTGCGAGGATGAAATCCTTATCCTAATGCCAGTAGCAAAACTTTGCCTGGCTTAAGCATGGGTAGATGGTTTTCCCCTGTGGTTCCCTTCTGAGATCAGCCACAGAGTCAGTGTTTACTAGTGCTTCTCTGTATTTATTTCCCCTTCTAAAAGTGAATTTGATGCATGCTCTGTTTAGCAATGCAGTTTGAGATTACAATGGAAAGGACCCTGAAGTGCTAAATAAATTTATCAGAAGGGATTATCTCCTCGGGCCAGTTGTTAGAGTTGGAAAAAACATGAGATTCCAGGCACACAAGCCCTTCTGAAGCAGAAGTCATGTCACTCTATAACCTTTAAGTTATAGAGGCTTTCTTTTGGATTTTGGTATCTTGCACATTGTGGTGGCAGTGTTTTTATGGTTGTGATGACAGAAATGAGGCTGAAGTCTGGAAGAATTAGAAACCTCATGGAAGGATGATGGAAATTACAGTAAGAGACCTGAATTTACCTGGAAAAAAAGCATTTGGACAAGATTACAGTCACATCACTGATTCTTTACCAAATATCGTTCAGTCTATTCAGATACTGAGATCTGTTCAGATTTTCCTGGATTTGTCCTTTTTACTTGGGCAAAGTAACGTACTGAATTTGGAAATATGATGGCAAATTGCAAAGCGTTATAAACTTGCTTGATATGAACAAAATGAGTAATTAGTCAAACCCTGAGAGATTTTGGTTGGCTAAAGCTGTTGAGTTCTGGTCATTTGTTTCTATACCTGCTTTTAGTCCTGTCTCATGACAGACAAGCACTGATCCATGTACTGCAGATGTAGGCAAGTGTCCTGGGTTCAACATGGAGGAACC
>NW_010423662.1:0-8132 GCF_000710305.1 Buceros rhinoceros silvestris
CCCCCCCCATCCCCGCCGTGCAGCCTGGGGAAAGCACCCGTTAGCGCCCTGTTCAGCAGAACAAAGAGGCAAGATCAGCTCGGAAGACCTCCTGAAGCATCACAGCATAATAAGGATGCTCAATTAGGAAGAGCCCTGAGGCAGGATGATGACCTGGGATGTCTGGGAAGCACAGGTTGGACTCTAAGTCAGCGTCAGTAGCTGGAGAACTCTTAGGCTGGCTTTTGTTTGGGTTTGGTTTTCTAGGTTTTGGGGGAAGTTCTTTTTTTGTTTTGGTTTTGGGGTTTTTTGGTGTTTTGTCTTGTTTTCTTGTTTATTTTACATGTCCTTAGTCCTAAGTGTTTTTAAACGAAGTGCTCTGAAATAGTGGAACACAGATAAGGAACACAAGAATTTCCAAATATTTAAACTAGTTATCATCCCCAGGATTTGAAGAACAAATTTTTGATACGCAGTGTTAAAAAAATGACAAAGCTAACTGTGGTGGGACATGAGGGAGACTTCACAGAAAATTCTCTGAAAATAAGCAGTGTTTGAAACTAGTGGAAGTCCAAGGGAGTATGATCTTCATTTTCTGGCACACACTGCCTTGCTTTCAGCTGTATTTTACACTTCGTTTTTGTCCATCCACTTTCAGACGTAACTAATCTCCCCAGGGTGGTGATTCCAGCATTGCTGCAGAAACCGTCCCACTGCACAATCCATAATAAAAACCATGCCACAACAGGTTATATTTAACAAGGAAAAGAGGAATAGAAAGTGGTACATCTGCACAATGAATATAATATAGCATTGACTTGGAATTTCCTGACTTCAGCAGACCCTCCAAAATAATAATGCATTAATAGAATTACACTCAGCTTTCTGCTTTTAAAAGGAAAATATTTGAAAGCAAAAGTCTTTTCATCTTCCAAGTTCTTCTGGCTCTGTGTGTGTGATAGTGGAAATAACACAGGGCTGTGTAACCACAGCAAACAAGTGGGGTGGGAATTCTGTAGCTGCTCAGATAGCCCAAAGCAGAGTGGTAGTGAAGAAGCAGTCTGGATTTTGGATTTAATAGGTGAATTTCCACCCCCATCCCCACCCCCCCACCCCGCAAACTCCATTCATTTCTATGGACAAAAATAAGGATACTTTATGGTAGACAGAACTGGTGGTGACCTATAATTAAGGATGTCTGACATTTCCATTATAAGAGGGAGGTTTTTGTTGGCTATAATTTCAGCTGTTGGTTGGTTTAAATTTTAACTGATTAGGCAGGAGTTTCCTTTTCTGGATATCTCCTGCAATCTGACTTTTCTTTTTAGAGGGATGCAGTAGAAAAAGAGTAAGAAGTTCAGCAAATTGTTCATCAGTATCTATAAAGCAATTATGTAAAAATACATTATTTTGACCATACAGAGAAGTGCTAAACTCCTTGCTTAAAACTGGCAAAGAAGTTATTCTCTTGTTGGGATGTCTTTTCTGCTCTCTGAGGAAAATCACAGCTGATGTATACTGATACACAGGGAGTAGACATTTGTTCAAATGTAGCACATGGATGTGCAAAACAAAAAAAAACCCCTCTGAGCATGCTCCAAATCAGGGACAGAATTAGCTCACTGAGGAACACTTGATTGATTCACCAGTAAAAATGCTGAAAGGCAGCAGAAATATGTACATATTTAACCTGCCAACAATTTTAACTTTAGTGGGGCTTAGCTGGTGGAATGTATAAAGTTTTTTTCTTCCCTGTTTTACCAGTAAAATTCCCTGATATAGACAAAATTCTGAAGTGCAGACTTTATTCTCTCTCTTATAAATTAATTGCTGTAAAACAAAAAACATGACCCTCTGACTCACTGACTTCTTCCTAGGTGTTTTTCTAGAAGGCATTACCAAATGCTCTTTGGGTACTGACATTTTTGATCATATTAATAAAAATATCAATGATACGAAAAGATGACATCATTTGGGGATCTTGGTCAGTGGAAATCAATCAATGTTACCTGTATATAGCACTATGTCTTAGCTCCATTCTCCATTAAGTCTGGTTTTAATATCCAGCCCATTGCTACCGAACAGGGATATTATTGATGTGCCATAGTCAGAGGCTCTGGCTCTGAAGCTTCCTCAGTACTCTACCAAAGTAAAAATCTATTCTGCTCTCCATTGTCCATGTATCTTTCCTCTATTAGGTTTTTTTTTCCTGTCATCAATAAAATCTAAGAAATAAAAAGGTGTAGAAACTGCATTACTGCTGGTAAAAAAATTCATTGTTTACAGAAGCAGATTGTTTTCATAATAAGTGGGAAAATGTGTTTGTTTTCCTTCACAGGTTATTTGGCATGTCAATAATTTAAAACACTGGTTTTTTACACTTCACTGTTTTCCTGTGGAAGTTATTTGGAGATAAGTTCACAAATCAACAGGTTCTAAACAAGAGATATTGCTCCAGGTTTGGAAACAGCTCTTTGACCTGGGTGTACTGTACACCAAATGCCAAGGGGCCTGACTGACGGGCTACTGCCGTCATTGCCAAGAGTCCCCAAGACACTGGTGGATATTGGGTCAGGTCCTAGAGGTTATCTGTCTTCTTCCATTTAACTGCAGGCTTAGGGGAAGCCTGAGCAGCTTTTCCTGCAGTGAGCTTAAGCCTGTGATCAGTGCTAAATGCATATGGTTTTGTGGCTTTGTTGGACCTAGAAAATCCGGTGGGAGTATGTAGGCAACTTAGTCGTGATTGCTGCAAGCTGTGAGCATGACAGGGACATTGCAGAGCTTCAAAGCCTTGTTGAAGACTATGATAAAGTTAATGACATAATTGGATATGCAACTGATTTACAGCATATTGAAGGCATCCCTCCTATATAAGTTACAGAAGAATAAACAATGTGAACGGGGACTTTTTGGATATGCAAGTTTAATACATTGCTGCATCCTAAAATCATCTAGGAAGCTTTGTTTGTCAGGTTTTTTTTTTTTCCCAGACTGAAATATAATACTTATTTTCAGTAATTAAAAATCACAACGTGTATGGTTCGTACAATCTCTAGAAGCTCAATCAAGGTTTTGAGTACTGCTTATGTTGTATCTACCTACTGCATGTCCTATTATTTAGCTTAAGGGGAAAAAATGTCCTGGCATTATTTTTTTCCATCTGTTCCATAACCTCTGATACTGAGCTTCTAAAAACCTCAAAGCAGACTAAACAGGTCACAGTCCAAACTGTTAGGTTGCTTGCATGCATTCATTCTTTAAATCACATGTTTTAATTATAGTTTTTAGTTTGCTAATTAGAAATCAGGTCCACAATGTGGTATCTGTTTTCTTCCATTTGAATCAATAAACAGAGAAGTCATGAGAAAGGGACCTCTTCCCTTCAGGGAGTCTTTTCTCGTTCATGTTGACTCAGGTTTTAGTGCTTATTCTTGTCTCCTTTCCTCTTCTGCCTACTTCCTAGTCTTTTCTCTTTCACTTCTCCCTTTTGTTTCTTAATGAGAGATCTGTGGCCTTATATATAGCAGGTAGGCTTTTGTCCTTCCTATTTACCTGCTGTGTCATGAGTGCGCTGTGTTTTTCAGCCTGCATTGCAAAAGTAAGCTCTTTAACCAGGCTGAATGATGCTTTTTTAGCCTATAAAAATTTCAAACATGAGTTTCATTGAAAGTGAAACAAGAGAAGTACTTGAGCTATAAATAATGGATATGCACTTTTAAATAACTTGTGAGACCTGTTTGGAATTATGCCGAAGGTTTGCCTCCCACCTGAAAATCACAACGCTGGCTGAGAAATGAGTACTTCATGTGCTTGCAATGTGATTAAATTGAGACAAGTTACTAAATGGTCTCACTTTTTTGGTTTGCTCTGTACTTTGGACAGCATAATCAGATTTAATAACTTCTCTTGATGCTTTCCGATACCAACAAAGACTTAACATGCATATTTAACCTTATTTTGATTAACTATCTATGCAAAGACTTTTTAGATTTGGGTCCTGGATTAGTTTCTTCCTTGCTGAAAAGACCACTGTAAATTTCAATAGGGAAACAGAAAAGTCCCTTAAAATTTTTTAAGGAAGCTTGTAAAACAATAATTTGAGGATGTACTATTTAAAGTGAATTGCATAAGATAGTGGGTTATTTTGAAATAAAAAACTGTTCTGAAAAACAGTGACCTGCTTCTTGTGTGTTCAGGCTTGTTGCTGCACACTAGGAAATTCAGAAACTATTTTTAAGAGAGCAAATAATCAGAAATTCAAGTGTAACAAAATGCTGTGGGTTCAAGGGCTGCAATTCCCACTCGTTTAACCACAAGTGCAGTGGGTCCCTGAGACACTACACACAGCTTGCTTGCACTCTCTATTGCTTCTGTGCGACAGCTCTGAAGGGCTTCTCCTGCGATACGGAAATACAGAAAGGTCAGTCAAAACAAATACCATAAAAGGACAAGGTAGAAATTTTCAGATTTTAAAGACATTATCTATCTTCAAATCCCCTTACTAGAACTGCATTAAAATAATGATTGCAACCCAGATATAGAACATTTGAACTGTCCTTTTCCAGGCCAGATGTGCTATGTTACGTAATGCCATTTTAGGGTGATTGCTGGAGCTTGGAGTAAAAGCAAATGAACATATTGTAGATATTGTTCCAAAGAGCAAACATCATAAAAAATGTTATAAAACTCAAGGCCTTGAGCAAAACATTTTAGCAAATGCAGATTCTACACAGAGCCTTGCATACATACCAGCTGAACTCTCCAGCGAGGTACAACCCAGCCACAGCCCCCAGAGTTTATGATGAGAGCCCAAACACACATCACTGCACCAGCATACTTTACCCAGATACAAAAGCATTGTAACTCCTAAGAGCTTATTCCTCCAGGCACGGCACATTTCTAAGTTAAATGCACCACAGCAGAAATTTTCTCCATATGCTTTTCAAAACCCTATTAAATAAAAACCATCCAAGCAAGTAGTTGTTGATACGTATGTGCAACAGGCTTCCCAGAAATTCTTTGTAAATAGAGCATCAATGTTTTCCACTGTTCGCAGGGAGGAAATCTGCTGAGTTCAGACCGCTGTAATCAAATCCACATTGCAAAGTCACAAATAGAGAAACAAAGGACAATCACTGTCCATTTTTTGCACTGCAGATGCGTTAATCAGACTCCATTTTCTTCACTGCTTCGTATTGCATTCTCAGGGTGACATGCCAGCCTCCTGCCTCCGTCGGTTACATAGCTGTCCCCCGCTGTCACTGCAGCCAGAGCTGGGACAGCACACCGGCCACTTGAAGCATTTCACGGTTGTGATCCCAAGCAGAAAACCAGCATCTACACAGAGCACTGCTGAGGCAGGTAGACCAGGGTAAAGACTTAGATCATCGACATTAAGTGTCTGTACACATATAGAGAGCACACCACAACAGTCACCGGGCTCAGCTTGGCTGAACTGGGGAGCATTTCTTCTCTTTCCAAATCTCTTATCACTGTGGAAAAAATTTTCTACCTTTTCAGGCATTCTGTAGCAAGAGGAAAATAGAAACCTGGTTATGTGTGGCCTCTCTGAAGGGAGGTGAGGGCAGGTGAGGACAGAGGGTGCTGTGCTGTAGTTACGCCTAGGGCACAACCTGCGCAGGAACTGACTGTCCCTGATGAGAAACACAACCTTTAAGTGACTCACTTTTCTTGGAGGGGATGGAAGAGCAGCTACACTCTGCAAAAGCAGCAGGAGAGGCTCAGTTGCCTGAAGGGCTAAGCCTTGGGGTGTTTATATTTTAGACACCCTTTACCTCCACCTCGTAGATTCATGATGCAGGCGAGGATAAATAGTCTTTCCTAGGGCTATTTCAGAGAAAGCTGCTTCCCTCTGGGAGAAGGACTCAGCAGTAAATGGACAGCATTTGTAGATTATTAAAGTACCCCCTTGGCTTCAGACTATTTGTGAGGCTATCTACAAGGGGTAGGAATAGGCAGGAACGGGTAGGTAGTTCAGGCACAGCAGATACTGGTAATCTGCCAGCTCTTTTCACTGTACGCTCCATCTCTAGACCCAGCTCACGGGGCCTGTCTGCCCCCAGTCCGAGATCTCTGACTTGGCTCTGAGAAGGCTAGTATGCCTGCACAGCTCTCACAACGTTGTTTAGAAAAGCCAGTGTGAATTTTCAAACCCATTTAGTTCTAAAAATGTGTTTCATTGCTACAGTATTTCCAGGTCTGTGTTCTTTCTTTTCCTTTAGCATCAATAGCATCAGGAAGAGAGTTATAAAGAGAGCAATCATATCTCCTCTCTGGATTTATTTAGTAGGCATTTTTTTAGTCTCATGAAGTAGTTTATTCATAAAATCAACTGCTTAACCTTGTGGCCTTCCTCTGCACCTATTTCAGTTTGACTTTGTCTTTTCTGAATGTGAGCAACTCAGTTATCAACAAAATATTCGGACAGGTGTCAACAATGCTTTGGACAAGGGCCTGAATTCTTCCTATGCTCTACCAACACTTCTTTGTATCCTGTGATCGTTTTGCATCCTATGATCATGTTTGTCATTTCTCAGGACCACACTGACTGGTAAGCTGTGGTAATCCTGTGATCAGCCAGCACGTTCATGCCTATCTGCCTCCTCTGTTGTTGTTTTGTTCTTATTGTTAGCTGAACCTCTTGATCTCACACTTTCTACTTTTAAGTTCTAGCTCATTTCTATTACTTCACTTTCCCTTCCTGACTCTTTCGGGGAAAAAAAAAAAAAACTATTTTGATGATGCCACATTACCCTCATTATTAACCATTAATTTTCTTCAAGGCACTGGTATTTCATGTAAAATAATAACGTAAATCTCTAAGTAGGAGAATCAGGAGGCCTTGCTCTTCTTTGAGTTGCATCAGTTCAGGTAATCTTGGACAGCATGTGCCTGCCCACTGCGCTAGGGCTGGGAGCTTGTGGAAAGTGAGTGTTGCAGTAGCTGGCAATGCACACGGAGTCTGCAGCTCACAGAGAATCACTGTAAGGGTTTTATGCAATTGATTAAATGATATTGTGCACAGTCATCAAAAATGGAGCTTCAAAATATATGTAATGACAAGCTTTGTTCTAATCTTTGCCTGCATAGTATTGGAGGAACATCTATATCTAGATAAAATAAATGTAAATTAAATGAATACAACCAAGCCTGACAAAGTTATCAGACTTTCCAATTGCTGGATCTAAACTGAGAGAATATAATTTCCCTCACGGGTGGAGGATTCGTTGCTTTAGGGGGCCAATACAAGCAGGTCTGCGAGGGGTCATGCAGCAGAAACAGCAGTGATCTGTGTGTCCCTCAAAGGTGAGTTTGATGAAGCAGCAGAGATTTTATGGTAGCTGAAATATAAATAAAGGAGAAAGGCAAATATCTCAGGATGAGTCAGCCAAGAGGTGCATGCATTTACTCGTAAGTGGGCTGTTCTGTAGCTCACGCCGAGACTTGGAAACTAAGATAAGGCTGCAGAGTCTGTACTTGAACTTTTTAGAAATCTTTGATTAATTGCTAGAGGATGACATCTAAAATGTCCCAGCTCCCTCCCTTCTTTCTTTTATTCAGCTCCTATTTCTTTAGCTTTCTGTTCACTTGCTTTTTACTTTTTCTCTTCAATTTTTTTCTCTAATTAAATATAAATAAAAAGGACTGCATGTTCTGTGCTGTCACTTATGATATATAACTTCTCAGCAGCAATCCCAGATTCAGTAGTGTTTTTAACTGACAGTTTGTAATTAAATAAAGATAGGCTTACAGGTTTCAACTGCATTACATGTGTTTTCTTCTGGGTGGTTTTTACAAACTTAACAGTGTATAAATCAGGACTTTTTTTACATGTGTACACGTATAAATATTTCTGCTTTTGTATCTGACCAGATTAGTATTATTTAGGTCACCTCTAATCAAGAAAGCCACGCTGGTATAGCGCTATCAGCTAGGGGAGCGATTGTATTGGGTTTTTTCCCTTTCTGACTGGGGAAAATCTGCATTTAATGTGCAGTGAACCTAGAAGAATCCACATAAAGACCTAACAAAAATTCATGCTTTTTTTCCTGGGACGCCTTACCGATAAGATTACTGTGTTTTTTCCTTTATCCTCCCCCCCCCCCCCACCTCCCTTCCCCAGGATCGGCACA
>NW_010423663.1:0-17129 GCF_000710305.1 Buceros rhinoceros silvestris
GTTGTAATGGGGTCCCCGCGGAGCGGGGAGGGGAGGGGACTGCGCCGTACTTCCAGGGCCCTAGCGGGATGCGGTAACGTTGGGCCCCTGTGGGGTGGCGGGGGGTCGTTGAGGGCAGCGGGGGACCCCAGCCTGCGGGGTGGGGGCCGGGACCTCAGTAGGATGTGGGACAGAGGAGCCTGGGAGAGGAGCGGGGCAAGGAGTGAGCCTCGCTTCTCCCCGGGTGCCGAGGAAAGTCGGCCTCTGAGTGCTGGGCAAGTCGGGCAGCCCTGGGGCGGGAGGCAGGAGCGAGGCCAGCGCCCGAGAGATGCGGTGTGAGCCGGGTCCTTGCTTCTGTCAGAAAGTCCTTGAGCTGGGAGTGGACTTTTTTCAAGGCAGGAGCTGGCAGCCCTTTGGGATTCAGTATGTATTGGCTACATACCGTGAGGTGCCCAAGAACTGGGAGGTGATCAGGAAAGATGGGCTGTTGTCCCATCTTTGCTGCTAGGTACCTGAAATATGAAATGCTTCTCCACAAGAGTGTGCAGAGATGTATTTCTTTGCCTGCATTTGCCTTTTCAGGGCTGGCTCTGCAGTGCAGGGTGTCCCTGTGGTTGGCTATTTTATCAGTTCTGCTGGGATTTGCAGAGAAGAGTGCTCAGAACCTCAGTGGAATAGGGTTTTTCTCCTTCTTCCATGTTTTGCATGGCAAAAGCAAAGCCCCAGCAGTAGTTGCCAGTGTTTGCTCAGCATTGGTCTCACAGCTTTGCTGTACTAGTAGGTTTTTGTGTAGGATCAATTACAGTAATACTTAGTCACATAATGCTGAGTTATCAATACAGTAAGCATTTTGAGGGGGAACAGAGTTGAAACTTAATGACTTTTTTTGCCTTTTTTTGTAGATTGGCTTTCATTCCTGTAAAACCAGGTGCCTCTGTGATTATTTCCCAATGTGGTTTTGATTCAGATTTGTTGTTTGAATTGTTGAAGATGTCATCAGGCCTTACAGAGGAACAAAAACGAAGAATTGAAGAGAACCGTCAGAAGGCTTTGGCTAGGAGAGCAGAGAGGCTAGCAGCCCAGAGAGATGGGCAGGTGGGGATTGCTGGACCTCGGGTGAAAGCACAGAGTCCAGGCAATCGGGGAAATGTGAAGGAAAAAACCAATCATGTCAGATTCATTAGCCAGTGCCAACAGAATCCAAACAGTCCTGTGGAGCAGAAGAGCTATCTTCAGAAAGATTATGATCATTACACTGCAAACCAACAGATGGCTGGTTCACATGGAGAGCAGCAAAAGAATTGTTCAGAGGTCTCGGAACAAGCAAGAGGCATTAAGCAGTTCCCTACAACCATCCCAAATTCTCTGAGTTACTCCCATAAACATTATTTGGATGCTGGTGGTCAGGAACATGGACAACAAGCTTTAATTAATCTTGGTGCATTCCAGCAGCCTGCGTGCTACCCAGCTTTCAAAAACCCTACAGAACCATCTCATCCTAGATTAATTGATGATGGGCACCCGGACAGTAGTAAAGATTTACAAAGTCAGAACAAATCTGCCCTAAAATACGTTTCACCACCAAGCAGTGCTGCCCTGAGTGATTCAGAAATGCTGATGAACACAGGCAGACCAAGGGACAGAGAAGGGGGAGGTGGTGCCCTTCAGGCCAGTGGCAGGATGCAGAAGCTGACTGGCTCTGCTGGTGCAGGCTCTACCTTTGAAGCTGCCGCTTGTAAGAAAGCAAATAGTGTTACAAAAGGAAAATGTGTGAAATACGGGGAAGACCGATTCCAGGTCGAAATAGGGTATAATGCTGAACTCATCGCTGTGTTTAAGAGGATACCAAGCAAGAGCTATGGTAAGAATTGATTGCTGTTAGCTCTCTTACGTTGGATTGATGTTTCAGAGTCTGCTGGGACTGCAGTTCCTATACACTCTTAGCAGTGCAGCTGTTGCTGGGGTGGAGTTTGTGGTATGAATGGGGGCCTGGTAAAGTAAAGACAGCTGAAATTGGAAATAAATTCTGAGCATAAATATCCTGAACTTGAATTTAGCCAAGGAATTGGAAGCCCTGTTTATGAACAGTGCTTTGAGAAGTTTAGTGACAGCAGCTGGTCAGAGTCTTCTGGGAGTAAAGGAAGAGCAGTTATTCATAAACTGATGTGGGAAAATAGGTCACTTCAGCTGGTTCAGAGTTGAGCTGAGTCTATTACCTGGGTTCCTGAAAGCAGTGGAGTTTCCACTTTTTGTCTTGCTACTGATCTTTTCTCCCCCCATCTGTTGCTGCTCCTAAGAATGGCTGCTGCATTTTTGTTGTTTAGTATTGATGTGGCCTCTGGCTTTTTTGGTGTCATGTAGCTGTAAACTTGAATGTACTGTTTTGTAGATGTGTGTCAAAGTTTGCATGAGTAGATTGAATTCCCTCTTACCTCACGTGAGCGTTTAATGACAGCACTTTTTTTTTTACCCCAAATTATTCATATTCTGCCCTATTTTAGATCCTGCTATGAAAAAATGGAATTTCAGCCTGGAAGATTATGCCGGTTTCAGTAAGTAAATAGACTGTTGAATAATAAAAAAGAATCCAAATCTTGACCACCTTCCCCTGCCTTCCATAATTATTTTTTAGCTTGTTATTGTCTAGAGTAATAAAAGTGGTGGTACTCAAATGTAACACCTATGTTTTAGGCATCTGGCTCATAATATTCTTCTGATACTTTGTAGTTGATTAGAAATAACTTAATTTTTTGTGTAGTCTAAATGCTAAGCACAGTTTTAACCTTTTTCTGCCATTGCTGATTTTTTCAGCAACCAACAAGCCTGATCATGGGAAAAATATCTGCTGTGCTGGTACTTCATATGAATCTATATTGAGAACTGATAGTATACCACTGGGTAATGCTTAATTTCTAGGTCCATTAATAAAGTTTCTTTTTAAACAGCTCTCTTTTTTTTCTCCTTTTTTTAATGCTTTTTCCTGTTAATTTTGGGTGTCAGAAAAGGAAAAAAGGTAATTCTCTAGGGCTTTCAGACTGAAAATGGATTTGCCTTTTTTTGGCATAACAAGGATGGTTTTATCTTTTTTTTTTTTTTTCCTTTCATGTCATTTTGTTCTGGAAAGACTGAGAGATGATAGAGGCAAACTCTAGGTAAGCTTTTCAAAAGCACATTGAATTGAAGTGAGTGATAAATCACTATTGATTTCAGTGGGAACAGAATTAGGCCTGTGTTGAGCACTTTGAAAAACCCACAGTTGAGTGCTGGTATTTTAGCTTCCCATGTGGGTTGCCACACATTTATTATTTAAATGCTGTTGGTTTGCTTGAAGTGTATCAAGTACAGATGAGAGCAGAGTCTCTGCACCAAGGAGCTTGCAAATGAAGAGGATGGTTTTTAGAAATCAGGCTTTTTTCCTTAAAGCTATCAAATGTACGAGTTCTCTGTGGAAGGGTCCTGTTGACAAGTGAAGACACTATATGATCAACACTGGGCAATGATGTCGGGGGACAAAATACTCTGAGAAAAGGGAACTGAATAGAAAGGCCCTTAGTCTGAAGTCTTGTAACCGTAAAATAATTATTTTTAAACTTCCTGCTGTTAATTTTGGTCTTCTGAATAATGTTGTCCTGTATTACATTTCTTTATTTATGCTGTAAATTAAATACACTGTCAAGCCTAGAAACAGATCTTGAAATAAGAGTAAAATAAGGGCGTTTTCCAATTTCTTTCAGTTTTAGTTGTAAAGGTGAGATCTAACTATGCAATGCTAAAACATTAGCATCTAAAATTGTTTACTTGGTTCATTGGGAGAAGAAAGTCTAAACCGGTGGCTTTGTAGTCCTCTACTTGAAAAACTACTTTGACTTGATGCTCTTAAGCCTTTTCTTTGCAGCAGAAATCTCAAATGCTCAGGTTTATTCTGAAAGTTACTTATTTTAAAATAAAGTTGGATGAAAGCCAAATGATTTATTTATTAACTGGTTAGGAACAAAGAGTCTGAATTTCCTTCTTTCTCCCTTTTTTCCCTCTTTTCAAATTTTAACCACTGGACATAAATTTTGTACTTTTTTGTTGCGTATCAGTAAGTTGGACTATCTAAAAAGAGGCGGAGTGGATTGTGATGTGCAGCTCGGTGCTTAAAGGGCTGGATTCACCTGGAGTTACTCTAAACAGCTACCGGTAGGGGAGATTGCCTCTCTCCACGGATACATGGAGGCAGAATGTGCTTAGCGATCCCTTGCTCTTAAGTCTAACGCTCATGATAAGAGATGTTTGTGAATTGTTGTGTTACTGTAGTTCCTATTGGAGTCTTGAGGATGAACTTCACTACTTTGGTGCTGAAAGAATAGAAGAAAAAATGTTTCTTGTCCCTTAACCATCACAGTTCAGCTATAATAATAAAGACAACATATGGGTATAGATTGGCAGAGAGATGCAGGGAAAAGTGGAACATTTATTAGCGTGGATAGCTGTGGCCTCAGGCTAACAGCTGTAAATTGCTGTGTCCCTTCGCTCCCTGTGCCCTGGCATCATGACAGAGGTGGCTGCTAGTGATTAGTAAGATAGGAGTGCAGATGGCTGGGGGGAAGTACAAGTCTATCCATAAGACACAGGAGAATAAAAGGGTGATGGATGTAAATTGTAACAAAGGAGATTTAGGGGTTTGGACTAGATTTCTTCCTGATATCCTTCTTATCTTGCTGTGAATATACAGCATTCCTCCTAGATGAGATTACGTATCAGACATTGACATAGCTGACTTCTTGGGAGATATTTTTACATCTTCCTCCTTTGCTGTTTGCAGAAGCACCTTCTTGTCTTTTCAGGCACATACTATTGATCACCATGCCCCTGTCCTGTGACTTTAAGTGAAAACACTCTATGGCTTTGTGCAATTTACTGCTGACTGTGATTCTGCAGATTGCACTTGCCTAGTGAGCCATGTTTTGGAATTGCTGACGGAGGGGGAGGGTAATGTAGTGACAATGGTGGACAAGCCCTTTATGTACTGTCTTATGTTCCCTGTATTCTCTGTGGAAAATCCCACCAACCTGCTCATCCAGGCCATCTCGCTGTTTGTTCTTTGTCCCTCTGAAAGCAGGGAATCATCATTCCTTTTAAACTTGAAGGTGTGTGGGTTTTTTGTCATCCCCTTTTCCCTTCTCTTTCCAAAGTGTCCTGTGCATCTTTAAATTATCTGTGTTCTTTGTTATTAATTCTTTTCTCTGTATCTCATGCTTTTCTCCCTAGTGGAAGCAGCAAATCAACTTCCGTCAGTAATCCTGGCACCACTGGAAGGGGAAGATGCAGTTGGCTTGGCATCAGGCTCTCGTTTTGTTGGCAGTGGGGTTGATGTGAAATCCCTCCTGAAGATGTGTAAGAACTGGAAGAAACCCTCAGCCCTTGTCAAAGGGAAGTGTGTGCTGATCTCTCGCTTGAGGTTTGAGGTTGATATTGGGTATTCTGCGGAAGTGATTGGAGTGTTCAAACAGATGGATTCCAGAAATTATGGTGAGTCTCTGGTTGTTTCTGCATTTTCTGATGGTGGTGTTGGGGCTGCTCTTAGAGTCCTGTGAATGCTTCAGAGGCGAGAGATTGTGAGAGTACATTCCTCTGAAGGAGCATGAGAATATGTGCTTTCTTGAAGAATTTGAGAGCTCCTATAGTTCTAGTATAGTGCTGTATCTGTGTCCTGCACTTTATTCCATGCCAGAACATGTCCTCTTCTGGGCCTACTAGCCAAGGTGGTATTTCAGGATTCGGCATGATTGCATTTACTGTTGAGGTGGGATGTGGTGATAGTTCACCAGCAGTATGGGAGACCGTGCGTAAGTTCTTGTCTTTATTATCAAATGCAATTGTACATTCTCCTATTTCTCCTGCTTTACTGTGGTATATAATGGCTGCAACTGCCTGAGCAGATTGAATTTACCGGCAGCTTTACTGATATTTTGGAGGCAAGTGGAACTGTAGAGCACTTTTTATGTTGGCATTAAAGTTTCAATGGTAAATATAATTTTTTCCCACTTCTGGAAAATGAGGTACAGAGTGATGAGGTGAACTGTGCAGTGTCACTGCAGGTCAGTGACAGGGTTGGGAACAAATACTGGAGCTCAAACTGGGACATGTGGGCAGGGCCTCACCTGGCTCGTGTCTTCAGCTGACTCTGAATTCACTATACCTTTCCTGGAAGTTGTAGGCAGATGCTACCCAGGGACAAAACTGCCAGACAAGTCTGGCATTCATGTACTGATGAATTGATGAAGCTCTTCCGTACCATCCTGAGTGTGTTGTCTGTAGGGTACAGAGGGACAAGTGAAAGCAATTGTGTTTCTGACTGAAGTCAGAGTTTGTTGGTCAGCAAATAGGAGCCTTCGTGTGCATTCTTCATTCCTGCAGTGAAGAGAGAGTGCTTGTCAAATTCCTTGGGTTTGTTGCAATGGGGGAGCTGACCTTGTCTTGCTCCGGTGATACCACTGCTTCTAGATGTGTGCTCATACTTTTAAGTCATCTTCAAACTGTTTTCTTAATGTGAAAGCAAACAGAAGAGAATTGATTGCTGGACAAGGTAAGAATTCTTTTAGAGCTGTTCTGAAATGCAGAGGATATGGATGGCTAGCCATTCTTACAGGCAGAGGATTCAGTCTTTTAACAAAGAGACTTATGGCAGTGTTTGTAACTATTGCAGATATGAACACCCGAAAGTGGAATTTCCTACTGGAGGACTATCCCAAACTGAGTGAGTAGCTGTGTTTTCCTGGCTAGGGCTATTTTCTGGGGAGGCAAATGAATTCTAACTTCATTTCTTCGGCTAAGCCTTTTTGCTCCGCGAAGAAGAGTTGCTAATGAACTGTGAAGCAGGTGTCTTCCTGTTTTGTCAGACATTTACAGTGTTTGCCCAAACTAAAAGCTTTAGAAATGTGTGTTATTCATGGCAGTTCTATAGAGGCCCTTGGAAGGGTGGCTCTGTTTTGTCAGATTCTGCACTGGATTTCTGAGCTGTTTCGTAGAGCACATGAATGTATTTACTATCACAAAGTTATTTTTATTGCTCATAACGCACAGCAGCTCTCCTTGAACTGAGTTGCAGGAGAATGGATTCATCTGTTCCCACTTGCCAAGTTTGAAGAGGTTGGCATGGTGGCTGCTAAGCCTTTCTGTCCTTACAGAAATTCTGCCTTACTGTCTTTTTAGCTGTGCTCAACTTTATCCTCAGGGCCAGCCCTCCTCCCTCCCTTTTGTGTGTATATCAATTCATAAACTGGCACAGCCACCCCTTGCTTAGAAAACAAAGATGTATAAGGCTGGTTTACTTCCAGTTCTTTAAGTATTGTGCATGGTGTTGTGCTATTGCATTTCACACCCAGCGAGTTCTGGTTTTCAGGTCAGAGTGCTAGGTTTTCAAGTCAGCTGGTGATTTCTGTAACAACCAGTTCATCGACAGTTACAGTCCAGGTGCTGTCTAGGTGATTTTATTCAGCCTCCTATGTTACTGCTGGTAGTAATGGCTTTTCAGGCAGCACACAACTGTCAAGTTTTTAACTGATGTATGAGGCAGGCTGGAATTCATGTTGCTTCCATAGCTGAGTTGATTTTGAGGCAAAGAGCTGCTTGTTTCTCTTGCAGAAGTGTGCAGATTGGATTGAAGCAGAGGCATTCTTCTTGAAGAACAATTTCATACTCTACTAAAATGCTTTGGTGCTGGTTGATGGATGCTTAAAAGAACGCTTAGCAAAAAAATCTTGAGAGCATTGTATCTTCCACTGCAAGTGGAATCTAAGCACGTGTTGTTGCTACAACATTCATTTCTTGGTAGAATTTGACCCATAAGACTGCTGCCTTTATGCATCTGGGTGATGCTGGTGAAACTGTGACTCACTGAACTGAAATGTAGAACTGTGGTTTGTTGTGGGTTGGGGTTTTTTTTTTTTGGAAATAGATGCCAGTGTGCAGAATAATCCAGTCTCAGCAGCGTGTTCCTAACACATCTGCTTCTTAGTTTTTTTATGTTTACTTAAGTTTATAGGGTGCTTTGAGATGAATAGCATTATGCAACTCCTAAGTAGTATTATTTATCATCCCAGTCGGCCTGCTGTGTTTGCCTTTGAAGTCATTTTGAGGGTCTGTGGCTGTGGAATTTGATTGGGGTAAGCTTCAGAAAAATAATAAGCAAGGGGCTCTACACATATCCTCAGGAAGTGTGACTGAGTGTTCCAGAGCTGAAATGCTGTTGCTCAGAGCAATTTTATCCAGTATGGACTCCTGCTTCCACAGGATACTGAGGCACATTTAATAATTGAGTATCTGCATGTTTCTATGATGCGTGTCTTAGTAACATTAATAATGGTTGTAGGGCTGAAAGCCATGTGGTAGGGCCTTGTAGGAATGCCAGATCTTGAAGACGAGTAAGTGTGTCTTGATGGAGGCTATTATGAAGCGCCCAGGTTGGGATGTTGACAGGCCCTGATTTCAGGGAGAGCTCTCTCAGCTCTCTGTGAAAAGGCCCTTTTGTATGTGCAAAAGGTCTGATCCTGTGGCATGTGCAGGCAGTCTCAGCAAAGACACAATTTTTTAGTCTGTCACTCTTGGCCATGCTCACTGGCAGTTGTATCCATCACATGAAGTATTCAGAATCCCACAGGTCTGGGGAAAGCAAAAACAATTTCCATAAATCTTCTTGCAGGGTGTAATTTGTGAGGACATTTGAGGCTTGTAGCATGTCCCTTTTTGAGGAACACCATTCGCTTTGTGCCTTTTCGTTTACCTATGTCAAAATAAAAAAAATAGAAAAGAAATTTAAAAGACTGGTTGCCATGTCCAGCAGAGATATCTGTTAGCTGGGAACTGTTTGTAGAGGTTAATGTCTCCTTGCCTAGTTGCTCAGTCATCTTTATATAAAGGTCATTTCAGTAAAAAATGTCTGTTGGATGAATCATCGTGGTGGCAGATATATCTTAATCACTCTTCCAGCTCATGTACAGAACAATAGCAACAGAATTATCAGTGAGCAAATTGTAGCAATTATGCTAACACATAGCTGGGTCTGTGAGTGTAATAACAAGCTTGTGCTGTACTTCGGGTGGAGAGAGTTCCTGCTGTTGAAGAAGTATAAATTAAACTGGAGAATTTAAAAAGTTTGGTCATTGCCCAACCGCAAATGGAAATCTTTTCATATGTATATTTCTTGGAATTGCTTTCCCCCTTCATATGGCAGGGGTCCATTCTGCTGCTTTCCTCTTGGAGATAACTGAAAAATACCTAACTGAATTCTGGAGGAGCATTTACTGCTGGTATAGTGGGTTCTCATTTCAGTTATTTTTGCAAAGAGAGTTGTTTTATGTCTTCCTGACTTCATATACAAACCAACCACTAAATAAAAAAAAAAAAATTCCTTCCTGCAATAAAGGATCTGTGCACACACATTTGTGTTCCTAGTGTAGAGGTGTCTTTTGTTTCTCAGTCAGTGGTTAAAGATTGATTATTAAACATGTTTTCCTGGTCCCAGCTCACTGCATGTTTTAAACAGGTATTTGCTTTCATAGAAATTTACTGTTAGATTAAAAATAAATACTTTTATCTCTTTGGGACAGGATAGAGAGGCTGCTGGAGAGGACTGAAATAAAATTGGGAAGGAAAAGAATTGCTCTGATGCTTTGCTTGTTGTGCTGCATGGGTTGAAAAGATGGAGGCCCTGAGGTCTTTGTATAATGGAGGCTGAGTATCTCTTTAGTTTGACTGGGAAGGTTTTATGCTGCAGGTAAAGTTGAGACTTCATGGGTGAACAGTAGTGGTGAGGGACTCAAGGGGCTGCCTGTGAGCTGGTTCTGGCCTGTGAGCTACTTCTCTCCAGGAGAACATCAGTGGGCACCAGCTGAGCAGGAAGCTCCTTTTAGAACCACGTCCCCGAAGTGTGGCTGTCAGCGTGCTGCTGCTGATGGTACAAGAGCAGTTTCTCTGAGTCTTGAGGTGCTTCCTTTTCTTATCCAGACATGATAAATGAGTGATAAAGTGGAGACAGTGCCAAACCTGTGTGAATTTGGGAACAGAAGGAGAAGCGAGTTTTCAAAGCTGAAGATGTGTGATATTCTTCAGGTAACTGTGTCAGGTCACTCCTGATCACTCAGGGATGATGGAGACCTCGAAGATATTTAATGCAGAATCCCAAGGTTGAGGTAAAGATGCCCCTGCCTTCTCAGCTTCAGGAGCTCTTTTGTTCAAATCCATACTTTTGAGTAAAGCGTGCCCTAAGCTGCCCTCAGTGTGAATAATACAGCTCCAGCTGGATTATAGCAATCATTTCTGAATGATGGCATCAGACTTTCATTTTTTTATAACCAAGTCTAAATAGGAGGGGTGGAGATGTGATTCATCATGTGGGTCTGAAATAGACTTCAGGGAAGAGGCCAGGCCAACACCTGCGCATGACGCAGTGCTTTCCTGAGCTTTTTCGGGATAGGAAATAATACTGTTAATGAGTTGAGTGTTGTGCCCTGACATCCATAATGTAAGTTGTGTGTACATTGCACCTTCTGATAATAAACTGCTCTGTTCTTTGCAGTGGAAGTGTTACAGAGCCTTGTGTCAGTAGAAGTGGAGCCGCTGCCCGAGGCAGTAATACAAACCTTTGCTGCTCAAATACAGAGATCTACATCACAGACAGACATTCCTGATGCTGACCTTTCAGTAGTGGACTCCAAAATTGTGACGAGCCTCATGCCCTTTCAGCGGGAAGGTGTGAAGTATGTCCTTTTTGCATGCTGTTAAGCGCTAGTCCTTGCCTTGAATTGTGTACTTTATATTGGTGCCCAGGCTGCGTCCTCTTCCATGGAGGCCTCCGCAATTCTCCAGGCTCTTGGGCTGTTATATTCTGGCACTGTGGGCTCTTGTTTGGCACGATATGGTTTGTTTTGTTGGTTCTTTTTGTGGATTGATTTTTCTTTGAGTGACACATCTATTCTGTTTCTAGCTAATATTCTTCCTCATGAGTCAGGAGGAAAGTAGCATTTTTCTAGTCTCAAAATTGTTCAAATGATACATCTCTGATCTTCCTCTTGTGATTCAGTATGTGCCTAATTGTCATATGATTTTTTTATTTTGTAAGGTCATCTCTTTTCCCCAAGTTCGTCTCTGTTGTTGTTGTTTTAAATATTAGCTTCACATGGGAGAGTGCCAGAAAATAGAACCTAGCTGTGAAAGATTTAAGATGACTAATGGTATATAGAGAAACTTCTAAATCACCCTGTTGACAATATATGATGACATTAGTTGTTGACTTCAAGATGCAGTCCAGGAAGGTCTATACTTACTGGTGATAAAGTGGCATTGTTATTAATATTTTTTTAGCCAGGATGATCTCTGGGACAGAAGGTGAGTAATACCATGGAATGTGCTTTAAATAATTGTAAGTTCTTGAGACTAATTCTCATATGAAATCGAAGGACTGGGCTGAACCACTCTGTCCAGGAGCTTCCAAGCTTTGAGAAATTTGAGAGTTGCTCACTTGTGTTAAGACTAAGGGAGAAGATCCAGGTTCACTGAAAAACCCAAATCACTTACAAGTGACCCGTTTTTTAGGCTTGGTGATGAGTTGTGCTTTTGCTGGCTGCCAGGACAGACAGTAACCCATTTCTTGACTCTTATTTCTTCTCTCTGATTTACTTAGTTTTGCAATTTTAAGAAATGGACGTTTACTCCTTGCGGACGACATGGGCTTGGGCAAGACCATCCAGGCGATCTGCATTGCTGCCTATTACCGAAAGGAATGGCCCTTGCTGGTGGTGACTCCTTCTTCTGTGAGGTTCACGTGGGCAGAGGTACTGTGAGCTTGAGTTGTGCAGGTGGCTAGTAGAGGGCATGCGTGATGATTATGTTGTGTTGTACACTGTACAAAGTTAAAATTTTAAAAATATGTGTATTAAGGGGAAGAAACTAAGTTTTACTCATGTAGAAACGTGAGGGGGTGGAAATTGCTTTGCATTGACTCTATGGCATATGCCTGTTTTCTTTTATTGGCAGAGCTGTCTTTTTTGTGGTCTGGCCGATCTCTTAAAAAGAAGGAGATCTAGAGAAAGTGTCTCCTCTGACCCTCTGTTAACTTTGTTCCTGCAAGTCAGCTGGCTCCAAGGGGGTTTTTTAGTCAGCAGTGTCAAAGACAGTAGTTGCATTCAGGCAATTGTCTGTTGTATTCAAGCCCCTCATAGCAGCATTTGCCAGTCCCTTGGCTGGAATAGAAGCCAAGATACTGGGGTTCTCTGCTCTGTTCAGGAGGCTCCGTTTTCATCATTGTTAACTCTCTATCATAATACATCTCTTGGCCTGTCCACTGTGTGCTGCTGACTCCTCCGAGTCCCTTATTAATGTTGATCAGAAGCCCAAGAAAGCTTGTATGGTTGTGAAATGTGTCTTGAAATAATCGCTGTCATGGTTTGTACACTGAGGCTGTTGGGTTGCCATAGGCTAGTGAAATGTTCACTGTGGGAGAAAATGGTGAGCCAGAAGTTTTAGGTCAGTAAGTTAATTCCTGAGCAGAAGGAGGGGGTGGAAGTTTAGCTTTTCCTGGAGTGTTGTATTGATGAGAAGTGTGCTGTTTGGGATTTGCTGGGTTTATGCTGTAACCAGGTTGTTAGAGCATCTTGGTGTGTGTTTTTACATCCAGTTGTGCAACAAAATGTCGGGTGACAGGAAGAGAGTTTTTTACTGAACAAGGGAGTGATGCTCTTTGCATTTGCTATTTCAAAGGCCTGTAGACCTCTGGGTCAACACCTAAGCCGAATCCACGGCTTCTGTGGGCTTCCTACTGGGAACAATTTGGGGCCTGCGTTTCTGAAGTACTGGGTACCTGCAGCTAAACTTCTACATCCTGCTTTGAGATTTAAGGAATAAGTTGGTTTTTGCTTTTTTTCCTCTGAGTACTTGATTTCCTCTTCCTTCCCCTAGTGCCAGCTTCCCAGGAGGCTGTTGTGGGAGAGGCTTTGTTAAGACATTTGGTTTAAAATGATCTGTGTCACTTTGTGGGTATGTGGAGGATGCAGGTCTGAGAACAATATGTCACAGAAAGTGGAAGAAGGTGGAGTTTATTACAGTCTGTAGTCTGCTCAGTTCATTCTTGCACAGACATGTCTTACTGTAATGGTAGAAGCTGTTTTGGTGTCTCTGGAGCTGAATTCCCAGAAATTATCTTCATCTCAGAGGTGTCAGTATTTTATTTTTGCTTTCTGGGCTCAGGCTGATGAGTGCCTTTATATTGAAGGTGCCATAGGAAGCTGGTAGGAAGATGTGAGGTACTGCTGTGTGAGAGTACTGCAGCCCTATGCATTTGGAGTTCAACACTGAATCTTAGATAAGGGTCAGGGCAGTTTCAAAGCATTTCTTGTGGACAGAGGTCAGCATCAAGTAAGATATATAGGATCACTTTTACGCTGACTTTTAGTCACGTGCCCCTTATAACAGGAGAAAGCAATACAGCTAGGAGCTTCCAGATACTTTCCCATTGCTGCCACCTTGTTTAAGTTAGGCCTTAGTGTCAGCCCCATATTTTCTGGTTGGGATCTAACCCTGCTGGCATGTTGACCCATTTTGGTTGTGGTGCTTACCGTAAGTGGTGAAGAATAGTTAATTGCTAGTTTCTCACGTACTGAGAAATGTGGAAAACTCATTATTTAAGTCCTCTGGCTGCTGCATGTGGTTGCTGAAGAGAGGAGAGAAATGATGTTTGGGGGATTTCAACAAGTGAAGGGCCTGGAGACAGAGGTGCGCCACTTGGATACATTTTTGTAGGGACTGGATCCTGATTGCTAAAGTCCCATCCAGTTCTCTGCAGAGCAGCATCGGCAGAACTCAGATGTTGCAGAGAGGTTGGTGTCATTGGGGCATAATCACAAGGGAAATGGTGGGTGCTCAGGAGCTGACAGATGGGTCTGGGGGAGGATATCTTGCTCTGGTGTGTGGAACATTTCATAGAGGTTGATTTGAATGACTATCACCACATGTATTTCAGCTGCTGTCATAGAGCAGCTGGTGTGTTGTCAACTTGATCTTTTCATTATGTTTGTTTGCCTTTTTTTAGACTTTTTAAGAAGAGGTAGTGGAAGAGTTTTCGTTGATCTGGATGAGTTGTACTTCGTCCTCACTATGGAGTAAACATTGCTATAGTGAGATGTGTTTACTGCTTAGTCTGTGTCTCACAGCATGAGGTTTCCTGTTGAGTAGGAAAACGAAATTACCCTGTCAGTAGTGGTCACTGCATTTTGTGGCTCTGAGCATAGCAGGTAACACTGTCAGCAGGTAATGCACATTTCTACTGCAGATCAGATCAGTAAGAAGCACGAAAAGAGCATGTTTGAGCCTTCCTAGCTGTGGAAGGAAGATTTGGCCTTATGGACAGAGTTCTGTTCTTGATCTTCCCATTACTAGGGTTGTTGCTGTGGGAGGGCTGCTTACCCTTACTGTGCTCCTAGCTGATGTCTAATGGAGGGTGGGGTGGTTCCGTGTTCTAGGCATTCTTGAGGATGCTCTGTGAAGTCCTTTGGGATCCTGGCAGAGGACATAAGCACCAAAATGCAATTAATTGTTTTTCTCTTCTTCAGGCATTTCACAGGTGGCTTCCATCCTTGAGTCCAGGTAGCACCAATGTCATAGTGACTGGCAGAGACAACCTAACAGCAAGCTTGATTAACATCGTCAGCTTTGACCTCCTCAGCAAGATGGACAAGCAACTTAAGAGCACTTTCCAAGTAGTTATTATTGTAAGTGGTACATTAAAATGTTGAACTCTTATACGCTCCGATTGGAGTAACCTTTGTGTTGTACGGCAGGGAAGTGTGAAGTGGACCTTACTTAGGACTGGAAGTATCTTGTAATTGTGGCCATGATCACAGCTGTCTTTGAGTAGAAGCAGGATGTTTCTCTGAAACCTTTTGAGATAATGAGTGAAGTTATTAGAGTCTCCTTTTTGATTCCTGAGGCTTTGTTTTCTCTTTTACTGCTTATGGTGCCTTTCTGATTTCATTGTGGTTGAGCATGTTCTCTGCTGGAGAGAAAGGTGTTTAATGTGGTATGTCAATATTCTTGGAGTTGTATCTTTTTAAGGGGATTGGCCTTCAGGATGGTGTTACTGTTTATCCTGTAAACCAGATAACCTCTCAACATCAAGTATGTGGGTAAAGCATTAAAAAAACTCCCTTTGCTTGTGTTCCACTGACAATCTGCATTAAACCTTCTTTGATCACTTGTATAATTTCTTCTGTAAATAGCTTCAAAATCCATTTTTTAACCTTTTACAGAGCCATGGTAAAAGGCATATTTTGAATTTCAGTTACTAAAAATTCAAAACATCTAGTGTTTCAAATCAATAGAGACCAAAAGTGTATATGTAGCATACTGAGTGTTTGTTCTCAGTCTAGTTCTCAGCACACACATGCATCTGTCCTGAAGATCATGACAACTGGAACATAATATTCCTTTTGTTTCTCAGCATCAGATGGGAATTTGGTAATAGGTAGGGTTCTTCAGAGACCAAACCACTCATGGGGGAATTGATTTTTTTTTTTTTTTTTTTTTTTTTCTTCTTTTTCATTTTTATCTTTTTCCCCTGCCCACTCTCTGACAAGATATTCTGTCAGGGTGGAAATGCAGATTGTCGCCCTTCATTTTTATCTTTTTCCCCTGCCCACTCTCTGACAAGATATTCTGTCAGGGTGGAAATGCAGATTGTCGCCCTTGTATGCTGATGCTTGGAGTAAAGGGAGTTGGGCGCTGAGTTACTGCCCTGGAACCTTTTATCAGCCCTGAGCTGGCAGATGTTCTCTGTGTTTATATGTTCAATTTGGACCCTGTATATGTTTTAACAGTTGAGAGTAGTCCTACTGAGTGCTGAACTTCCCTGCTTTTTCTTCCAATCTTATTTTGATGGCTGAGAACATTAATGTAGCCTATTTGTTAATCATGAGGGAGAAGGCTGTGCCTGGGAGGCTAAAGCAGTCATATTGTCTTTGCATGGTTGCTTGCTCATCCACACATGGAAGGATGAGTATGTACCCTTGGAGGGTGCTGATTACTTGTGTTTTAAGTTTTTTGCCTTGCTTCTGCAGTAGAAATGAAGACTGTTTGGGGGTGGTGTCTCAAGTAGGAAGCTATTATCCACCTGGTGGGCCCTATCAGCAGAGCAGTTGGATCCTAATTAGATTTCTTTTTTTCCTTATTGTTTTCATTAACCCCTTATTTAGGGAAGTGGTACTGTGTAGGCCTCCTGTGTTTGCCACATTTAAAGGACACACAGGGTAAAATGGTGAGTATCAGTGGTGGAAATAATGCTCCTCTTTCTCGTTCCCTTTCCAGCCCCTTCTGTTCACTTGTTCGTTGTCACTTGAGATTCATGGCTTTAAGGTTTGATTTCTGTTCCATTTGCTTGCAGCTGCAGGTTGGAATGTAGGAAGTCTGCTACTCTGCAGGATGTCTTTTTTGTTTAGAATTTGATGTGAGTATCCCAGTGCTTGAAATATCCTGGGATGATAGACTTGTAATATTAGATAGCTGAGAATACTGGGAACTTGCTCTGTAGCCTGCAGTTGGACTATGGAGCAGAACTGTCTTCACTTTCATGCTTGTTTTGTTTCAGGATGAATCTCACTTCCTAAAGAACGTAAAAACTGCACGATGCCGGGCTGCCATGCCTGTACTCAAGGTGTGTATGCTGGGTGACAAACCTCCAGCAGCTAAGGTCAGGCTCCCAAAGCAGTGTTGCTCCACTTACCAGGTTTAGGAACCAGCAGCTGAATTCTCGTGTGTGCAAGTGTAAATCCAGGTGACATTGTAGATGCAAGGGCAAATTTTGGCTCTGGCTTAGCCGCTGTTTTCATGCAAATGTTAGATGGTAAGACCTAACAAAAGAACTTCAGAATCTCCCATAACTGTGGTACTGCTACTGAGTTTTATGGTGATAGGAAAAAGGGAATGTCAAAATTTACTGAACATATTCAGGGAGAGTAGAAAGAATGTAGTAGTGTCAGTGTAGCTTGTTTAATGGAAGTAATCATTATCAGTTACTACCTGGCACACAAATCGCTGCTGTGTATTGAAATGACATTACCTAGGTGCCTTCTTGGCTTTGGTTTTGGGCTCTACACAAGCTTCCAGTATATTTGGGGGGG
>NW_010423664.1:0-6079 GCF_000710305.1 Buceros rhinoceros silvestris
ATCTATTTTATATATATATAGTAATTAAGGTTTTCTTTAATGAAGGTAAAGGTGTTTCTCCCTCAACATATCTACACTTTTTAGACTTCCCCTGCCTTTGGTTTTAAAACTCCCTTACATTATTTTTAAATTTTTTCATTTCAATTTCGATTGCTGCCTGGCTGGTTCTACATTGCTTCTCTCTCCCCGCACAGCCTCCATCAGTTCCAGTTTTTCTCCCATTTTCTAACGGATATGATGTCCTTCCCCTATACTCTTTTCTTTTGAGCCATGACCTGAGATTCTGCAACTCTATTGTCCCTGCACCTGACACTGGCAACATTTCAAAGAATGCTATCATATAGATAGATCTATAGACAGCATCTTGTCTCAAATCTACTACCTCAGATCTAACAATTGCATTCAATATTTCATCTTTTTCCATTCCATGCAATGGGTACACACATGCAGAAAGCACAAGTAGCAGCTCCACTACAACACTGCCTGTCATGCTCACACACATATCAAGTTAGTCCTTGCACAGCACACACTGGTATCAAACACCGCGATATCTGCATCCCGTATAGCCAAATTCCCAGTTCAACAACCTATCTCCTTCCAACAGCTGAGCTATATGTCCCTGCGTGTACATCCACGTTACACGGGGTGTCAGACCGTCATCCTGAGCAGAGGGAAGCAGACAGCAGTAGCTACTCAGGCAGTCTTTCTCCCTTTTCACATTGCTGCCTTTTGTCAGGAGGCTTCATTCATTCCAACACAGGAGCTGAACATCATATCATGTGAGGGTTGGACTGCTCCATGATACCTCCATGTCTCCACCACAGGTTCTTCTGTTTATCTGAGTTTCTTTTGTTCATCCCAGCTAAATCAGTTGAGACACTAATACTGAAGGCCATGAGCTGCTAAGCACTGACTCCAAGTAAATTCCATCTGCCAACAAGGTAGGTGCCACTCAGGACTGTGGCAGTCACTCCATGACCCGGATGAAGCAAATTCATAACCATTTCTTTATAAAGTAGTTTCACTGGAACTAGGTAGACAGAAAAAACCAACTACTTTATCTTTCAACAGATGTCTTTATCACATGTTCCTTCTCTCCACGATATCAGCCCTGTTACCCCCTCACAGGATTTTGTTACTGCGAGGGTTCTGTACTTCCTAAGACCATTGCTTTAACAGTATATAACCTGGCCTTGAAAACAGAAATTCAGTGGAAATTTCTGAGCTACATACACTGTGGTCTCCACAGCAACAGAGTAATCAAATCTGTATCCCCTGCTGTATTTCAAGAGGCTATAAATCTTGCTTTAATAACAAAAGGCTGTAGAAGCAACCACCACACAACCATTTGGTTTGAAACCTGAACATAAGGAAAAGCTTCTTTACCTTGAGAGTAATGGAGCACTGGAACAGAGAGGTTGTGGAGTCTCTTTCTCTGGAGATATTCAAAACCAACCTAGAAGCCATTCTGTTCAACCTGCTCTAGGTGAACCTGCTTTAGCAGGGGGGTTGGACTAGGTGATCTCCTGAGGTCCCTTCCAACACCTTAACGTTCTTTGATTCTGTGAAACCAGCAGTATCTTTGGGTTATTTCTTCAAAACAGCTAGTCGTCTTAGCAATGGTGATACCAAAAACTAGGCCTCCTTCTGCTTTGTCTTTTCTTAACAACCGCTTTATTCAGACTCTCAGGCATGAATGCAATTCCTCTCCAGAGTCCAACATATGTTAGCTATGCAAACCCTTCTTAAAACTCCTGGGACTCTCCAAAGAGAGGGATTTTGAAGTTTGGCTCATCTCTGCTAATATTTTCAAATATACAGAGACACTCAGATTAGAAATTAAGTAAGAAATCACATAATGAATAACATAACATTAAAAGATGACCTTTGAAGGGGTCTGTGGGGTGGGGTTCTTATGACAGATAAACATTTGTTTCACCAGAGAGGAGTCTGATGAAATTTTGACCTATCTTCCTTATCCGCTAAGAGTTGAAATAACTATTTTGCAGTGAAGACTGGGAATAACAAAAAAATACACACAATTATGAAAAGTGAGATACTAGCTAAAGTGGTGGATGGAATCAGAACATGTTGGGCCTTAAAAATGAACTATTTTGGCCATATTTTAATAACCTTCAGATGGGTAGATGCAATTGATCTAATTTTCCTAAAGGGGGCACTCAGTTTTCAGAAATTTGGGATAATTGTGTTCATAGTTTCTCAGGTTGGCCAAATAAATAAATAAATAAATAAAGGGACCCCAAATCAAGGGTCCCTGTAGCAATGCAGTGAAGATTTTGAACACAAAAGCCATGTCAATAGTAGCAGAGCAAGCATAGAGTGCAAGTAAGATGACTGATTTAAAAGTTAACGGACGCAAAAAGTCTTTGTACGCAAGGAGGAGCATTTCTAAAATCACCCTTTTCAGACATCAATAGCACTACTGCAGGGCCTTGCTCATCTCTCCTTCCCAAAATCACAGTCCCCTACTTTAAATCAGTGCAATTAGCACTGGCAGCAGATGCTCATTTACACCTTCAGAGATCCAGGTTTGTAAAGTGAACACTTCTGTGTTATGCTAATGTGATTTTAACACCCTCAACAGGATTCTAGTTTCCTTCTCCTCCCTATCTTGAAATCTCCTGATAATTTTAATTCAAGAATATTCCACCCTGAGCTCTAGAATAAATTTGAGTCTTAGTGTCATTTGTTGGGGTTACACAGGTTCCTTCCATTGGGTGTTTGCCATCACAACACACTCTAAGTACCAAGGACGTCTACACGCTGCTGACAAATATAACACAGAACTCATGGGAGATCTGCACCTTTCCGGATAACAAATATTCAACTACCACAAACTATCTCTGTTACATACCTCCAATGCTCCTCTAGAATCTTTGATAACTGTAAGACCGGATCATATTAATTTTTCAAGTGACAAGTAAACTCTTAGTACAAAATTTCCAAATTTCCTGTAGGCTGAGTTCCGGTGTGCTCCAGCACTTCTGACCACTTTAGGTTAACCTTCTTCTTTCTATAGATGTCTGCTCTACTCCATTTTTCAGATGGAGTTACTGTAATGCTTGACCAATGTCCATAGCTTTTGTCCTTTCAAATTGAGTCATTCCTAGAAAGGTATCACCTGTGTGCCTTGAAGGCCATCACATTCCAGTGATGAATCAGTTCTAGTGTCAAAATCATCTCTCAAGAAAAAAACCGTGAGTTTTTCTATCAGTAAGAGGTTTCTAGGATAAATGTGTCAGATTACCTCTACTGGAAACTGAGGATATTGTCTCATACTACCTCAGGAGATGTTTTCACATAATCTTTTTAATAAACCCATTAAGAATCTTCCTAGATGGTTTTTGGTTCGTTTTTGGTTTGTTTTTTGAAAGTTCGGGTTTTACCCTTCATTACATAGCAGCCTTTTCCAAAAGCTCATTTTCCCTACCCCTTCAGATATTCTGTTACACAGAAAGCCCCCAGCTACTCAGATGTCTCATAGGTTAATTCTGCAGCGGTTGGGCAGCACAGAGTGGACAAGCCCGTTTTAGCACACTGTCAAGTCTAAGATTATTGGAAAAAGCCAAGTTCTTCAGTAGAGGCCTCATGAGGCGTCATGACATGAGACAACTTTCCTGACCTTAATCAGAAACTACAAACTCCACAACATATGCCAAGTACCTCCTATACTGAAGAGGATTTTCTAGAACAGTTTGCAAGCAGGCATGACAAGACTCACCCATGCTTTGCATCGAGAGGTGTGACCGCACAGAACTGACTGCTCATAGAATTGAGCACTTCCAAATTAAAAAGGAAAGATAAAAAATACAAAAGGAGGAGAGGGGATGATAATCCACAGCACTCTTTGAAAGGGGCGAATGCCAGATAGCTAAAGGAATGGTTTTGTGTAACATGAAGGCGTTCACTACAAATGACGGGTGATACTACGGCAGTGAAAATGTAAGCTGAATATCGCAGTTGAAAACTAATGCTATACAACAACTCCACAACGGAAACAAGTTTCCTGGCTGGCATACCTAAAATTAGACCAGCTTTACAAAATAATCTTTACAGAGGATCAGCTCTTCAAACAAGCTCAGCACCCAACAGCTCCCAGTTGATCTCCTGGAAAGCCACAAAAGCCAAGTCTGAAAATTCTGTCACTTTATTTACTCAGCACCCTCAGAAGGAACTGCAGCGTAGAGAATTGGTCCCACACGTACATTATCCAGCCCACATTAGACTCCTCCACCTGGTGTTTTACCCCAACACTATTAAAAACAAAACCAAAAACTCAGTGAGTTTTGTGGTGGCATTTTTTTCTTTTTTCCTGTCAAGATGTTGACTAAGGTTGGTTAAGAAGAATTGAAATGAGTATGATCGAAAAAAAAACCAGCTGCTTTCTTTTTAGATTGGCATTACAAGAATCTGTTCAGCCTGAACATGATGATAATGAATTAGATAATTAAATTGCAACAGAAGTATTATTATTACTGGAAAAATCTTTTCTATTACAGCCATCCGTGTGAATATGTGTACCTGTTATTTTGTGGTTTGAACCGATTGTGAGCGCCAAGATGCACCTTCTCAGGAAGTTGCTCAGATGCATCAGGTGGTTATACATAGAGTGGCCAAGGGACACAGAACGGAATATCATTATAGCCAACATGCCTCAAAGGCTTTGATGAAAATATCAGGAGAGGGTTAAACTCTGAGCACTAGGACTCATACCCAGCCTCTGACAGGTCATGACAGATACCTCAGAACAAAACGCAAGGAAGGTTTATGACCAGTGTACAGGATGGCATCCTCCCAACTTTGAATAGACTATATAGGAGATTCCTGTTGCAGAAATTCCTTTACCTCTTCCAAAAGCCTCCTTCATTTAGTATTCTGTCTTGCCAGTACACAATTTAGTTATTCCTTTAATATCCCTGTTTATCTCTAATTCTGTTAAGATTTTTACTTGACAACTTTTTGAGGAAATGATTTTCATAGGTGAATAGAATGCAGAAAAAAAAAAATTACTGCCTTTACACAGGTTTTCACCGTATTTCTTAAAATGGCTCCCTTTGTCACGAATTCTGCTGGCCTACCCACAGCATTACAACGCAGAAGAGAAATCTTTCCTGGAGTGGGGTAAATCCTCTCTAGGGAGATCTTGGGGGCATTTCAGCCGTCAGCTGAGAGGCTGCCACGTACCATCTTCCTGGTGCAATGACAGGCCTAAGAAAACAAAAAAATGAGGCTGCATTGCTGTTCTGACCTTGGTAGAAGATAAGACTGAGCAGTTTCTGAATTCACCAGGCTTTTTTGAGCGAGATTTTTCCAAAGATGAGGAAGCCAGGTGTTTTTGTGCATAACCAGCCCTGTGATGCGGGACCATGAAAAGGTTGAAACAGCTTGATAATTTGCATTTGTTAGGAGCACCTTTATCACACACGTACTAATAAAAAAAAAAGAAAAAGCAGAAAGGGCAGACATTCTTCAGATAAATAGTTAGCCATTTCAAATAACAAAACAAAGAAACAATTAAAAGGCTTTGGCAATAAAAGCTGAACAGATGATGCACCAGCAAACCCCTGCAATTACAAAACATATTTTCAGCTAATATGGTTAGCATAATGTACTCTGCAAGCACTAACGTGTTACCAAGGTGGCTGTGAATCACTTGATCAATTATTGAACCACAATAAAATATTTATAAATGGGCCCTTAATATCAAATGCAACTGTGATACTTTCAAACCATGGCAAATGTAAGGGAATGTGCTTATCTCTTCATTAACAGAAACCTGTGGAGCGTTAATAAATGGTTTTGCTTTTACTCATGCTTTGCTTGCTTTGCATCTTCGGTGGTTCTGGCTTAATGGAATAATACTACTGAACAGTGACTCTGTTCTGACATCGCCTGTGCAGCAAAATAACCCATTTACGAGAGCACTTGGATATTGCTGTGAATTACAGCCATCATGGGCAAGGACTCTACCTATTTTAAGAGGCTTGTTCCATGACAACTATTGGGAATGAGTACATGGGGTAAAAATGTGTCCCGGTTTGAGCTAAGCTTCCTGGTT
>NW_010423665.1:0-3781 GCF_000710305.1 Buceros rhinoceros silvestris
AAATGCCCCCCTTCTCAAACCGCGACAGAGGTGTTGCTTTGAAATCTTTTGAGCACCTGTGGGAGGACTGAAGAACCAAGAAGACAATGAGAACATACAGGCTGGTGTGCTCTGGGGTCTCAACTTACAGTAGAAGGAAACATGAGGATTTCCAAGGGGAAGTGCAACTGTTCAGCTCAGAGCTGAGACAGGAGGGCTGTGTGAGACGCAGGGCTGCAGCCGGAGTACACACAAGATAAAGTGGGCCATCGCTCTACAGCAATGCTGCTTCACACTCCCCTTCCCAACACCCTTTTCTTTTGAAAAGAGAAACTTGAGGCCTATTTTAATGTATGTAAAACCGTACACTTTACCATTCCCTCCCCACCACCAGGGAAAGCAATGACTAACCAAGCAGCATGGCTTGTGCTGTGGATTACTAGTTGGGCAATGCAATTAGTGCTCACCTGTTTTTTCTACTGTGCCATGTGTCTTCTCCGGAGACCTCTCAATCTTGGGTTGCCTGGTTTTTCTTTCCCTGATAAATATAACGTACAAGGAACTTTCCCAGTTTTTCGTTTTTCAATGAAAGATGCCACGTTGCCCAGAATTTCACAAAGCCTTGCAGATCTGGGGTGGGGGAAGGCAGATGACGCACAAGATGTGTGTATGCAGTGGCTCATACAGGGGACTCCTGTCTGCTAGGCGGATCTCATGACAGCTTGGATATTTTGTTCATCTGTCTTGTCCAATCTTTGTTTTATTTATATTTTTCTACAGTAAGATCTTTTGTTCACCAGTTTTGTGTTATTGATCAAACCAAGTTTTACATTTCAACTGCATTAACTAAACATGCAATTGTGCTTTGGAAATTAAAAATAATTGAAACTCTCTGCTGGCTTTGTTTCCAGCGTTGTCCAATTTAACTAAACCACAGCTCCTTACAGCTGTATTTCACAGACATTTACTTAATCTATTTTGGTTTTGTAATTTCAGAGTAGGTTTCTGACTTACCATCAATATACGTCAGTATAACATGGCTGTCATGTTCTGCAAGATCTGTAATGAATTTGTACATGTAATTGTAAAGAGTAGAGACGATTATAAATAAGGCGGAACAGAACAATACGTGAACAAAACAAGCAGAAGCTTAAAAAAGATGTTAATGACAGTGGATATTTAAAATAATTAGTTAATTTACTTAATCATCAGCTAAACGGATATAAATTGATCATATTTTGGCTGTGTTGCACCATCTTCAATTATACATTTCCATAATTTTCCATTATAAAACAGAGTAATTTTTTTTGTTTCCCAATTACAACATCATATGAAAATTATGAAATGGTGACCTGCACTAGAAAAACTTTGAGGCTTCTGCCTCTCATGTATTCCTCAGGAAGACATATGGTAGCTGGGCAAGTAAACCTTCCCAGGGGACCCCCTGGGAGAGAAGGACAACATGGACAGAGTTCCTCCAGGAGGTGATTCAGAGCGTGACTCTAACTGGGGTATGCAGCATTTGTCCTCAAATTTGTTTTTCTTTTCCACATCCTTTCTTCCATTTACTCTTTTATGATTAGACAGCTGGTAATCCAATGATTTTTGCATTGCAGTTTCAAGCTCACAAGAGGAATGATTGCTGCTCGTAAGCAAAATGCTCATTTAGCTTGAGTTTCTGATAGTCTTCGCATCTAATTTTAGTGCTTCATTGGTTAAAACAGTAACACAGGACCATTCCTTTCGAAACACCTATCCTGCAGAGGAAATTGGTTGTGCATTGCTCAGCGGCACTCAGTTCCTCAAAGAAAGTTCCAAATCCTCAGCTACATAAATGTTTCCAACTAACTTTTACATGAACATGCTTGAGAGTATGTGTAAATAGTTTTGTATCGTTTTGTTTCCCAGTTTGCACCTGTATTTCATGGTGAGACTCACTCAGGAGGTGCACTTCTCTCTCTTACACATCTCATGCTTCCACTTTTACTGTAACCACTGAGGAATGCAAAAATTCAGGTCAGCTTTTTATATGGGGGGAAATTACTTCATAAATGTTACTACGGTTGCCTATGTAGAATATTGTCATTCAAGAAATTATTGTCTCTGGAAAGTCAGCGTCTATTATAATTACATCCTTTATTCAGAAGTCTGCCACATGCTGAAATGACAAGGAAGAGTGATACACAGAGAATTAAATAGCATTATATTTAGTAACAGTCATGCTGTAGAACATGGACATTTTGATGTGACTGAAGGACTATTACAATCTGGAAAAGACCATTCCTTTTCTTACCAATTGGAAAAATTATTTCTGTCACTTCTTCTTCCCCATGCAGTAAAAACCCATGTGTGCTTAAAAAGTCTGAAGTGTAAACAGATTTCTCATAATACATACCTTTTTCATGGTGTTGGCATTATGGGGGATGACTGTGAAGTTTTAGTTTATGAGATGCCATCCTTGCTAGTCAGGTTTCTCAGGTTTGTTGGGTGGCTTGAGGGGGATTTGGGGGGCTGGGTTTTGTGTTCGGTTCTGCTGTTGGTAGTTTGGGATTTTTCGTTTGTGGTGGGTTTTGTTTGGTTTTGTTTGTTTGGGTTTTTTTGCGGAACGAGTTCTTGTCTTGTAACTTGAGCAGAGATGGTGGGACTTAAGCAGACAGTGACAATTCAGAGGAAAGTCCTGGTATTCTGTGATGTCTAGAGTTTTGGCAGCTACTGCCACCCCATGGAATTCCATAATGGATGAATGCTGCAGAGCTTTAGTAAGTTGCATTTCTCCAGAAACCTCCTGTAGGTCAGAGAGAAGACAATGAATATTAATTTTGCCTTACGCCCTCCTTCCCTATGTCCCCCTTCCAGAAAAATCCCCTCTGCACAGAAAAGCAAGTATGGCATGAGCAGCGTTGCTTTGGTTTAGGATGGGTGAGTCCTTTCCACTGGATTTACAACCATGTAATTGAATATTAATTTTGGCTCCCGGGAGTTTTCACTAACTGATTATATCTACTTTGGCAGGATATATTTTTACCTTCTTTTTTAGGAACTTCAGAACATACATCTGGAGAAAGCTTTTCAAATCCATTTCTTAAAGTTGCTGCTGCTTTGGGACTCTGTGTTTACATCATGGATGCCACATACAGACAGATCTGGGTTAAAGCAATCTGGTCTAAGCACAGTGTCCTCTGCGCATCACTTCCAGCAGAGCCTTGTCTTTCCAAAGCCAGCAAGTGCCCAGCCTTAAAAGGGCACTGACGTGGAAAGGTGATGTTTCAGATACCATTATTCCACTCCTTACCCTACTTCATGCCAGGGAATACCTTTGGTGTGGAAGAAGATTTTTCTTTTGAGAAAGTGGCATGAGGGATCACTTCTCACTTTGTGTATCTTCTCTGCGGGGCTAGAAGCTTCTTTCCCTTTGATCAACCCAGCTGAAACTAGGCATCAATAAAATAGACTGTAGAAAATAACTCAGCTGGCTTGGAGGCAGCCACTTCGGCACAGGCATTGGGCTCCCTTATTTATTACTGGGGACTCTTAACTTCCATCTCCCCTGCCTCTCCCAACCTCCAATGTATCAAGTCTACCAGGTGTACCTGCTTCACTATATGTAATTTTCTACCTGACATAAAAGTTGGATCCCTGTTCCGTGAGCCCTTCCTCCTCGAACGCCGGAGGCCAGGGCTTCCCCAGCTGCTGGGCTGTGCTGGAGCTGACCCCGGGGGCTCCCCAAGAGCCAGCACAGTGCACACCCTCTGCCCCGCACGCCGAGGCTGTGGGAGCGGGGTGACCGAGGGGCTGCAGACAC
>NW_010423666.1:0-3776 GCF_000710305.1 Buceros rhinoceros silvestris
TGGCCGTTAGACTGACTCCTCTCATTACTTCACCTCATGCCAAGTCTTTTCTAGGAGCTGTGGTGACAGACCTAGGAGCTACTCATTACCATACATAATGAGGGCATAAATTATCTTGCAGCGAGGCCTGCCATGACTTTCAGCTGAGGCTGTCATTTTCCTAAGCCATTTTCTTTACAGAGCTTTTTTTTGTTGCATCTCTTACATTTTAGTTTTTATAACTGTACATAAGAGATTCATTTTACTTGTATCTTTTGACATTACTGAAAAAAAACTAAATTCAATTAGTTTGCTTGAACATCACTATCTTTTATTTGAGGACTGTCATCTCATAGTCCAACCTCCATATTCTTAACTGACAATCCTTTTTTGAATTTCACCCAAATTTTTTTGTTCATGCATGTTGCCGCTTATAAGGGCATTAAATGGCCAGTTGACTCCTCAACCTTCCCTGGTTCTCTATAAGCAACATTTGCTGTAATATGCATGTGTTCTAACACAAACAGAAATACATACATCCCGGCTGCTATAATCTCATACAACAGATTGAAGGCATTCTTACCCTCACATGGCCAAGAAAAAGGATATGAAAAGAAATAGACTTCTGCAAATTACCTACAGAAATCATCCAAGTGTGACGCACTACATCATTCAATACTTGCAAAGAATAGCTATACACATCAGGGAAAGAAAAAAAGATTATTGCATGACATTTCTCAAGGGACAACTACTCAAGAAATTACATTCCAGTACTCTCTGGGTGATGTTCTGACAAACAACACAATCCCACCTTTGAAGTCTTGCTTTGAATAGCAGGAAATAGCTCTGCTAGGGAATGGCTAAGAGGAATGCCTTACACTATTTTAAACGTGCACAGGGGACACAGGTCCTATACAAAACAGGCCCACAACAAGAAAGGGTTGACACTAAAAGAGACTACTTTAAAAAAAATTTTTAAAAAAAAAAAGATCAGCTTGTAAGGCTGGTGGATGGCTCACTTCGAGATAAAAAAGCCTGTGTGTACATACACTTAAATTTTGTGTAAGTACATATTTGCATATATAATGCAAATATGCTCCCCACGGTCAATTGCTTCTCACTTTGTCTGCATTCAAAGCAATCACTTAGAACATCACCTGTAGGACAACACTAGCAAAACACAATTTAAGCAAGCAAGCAAAGCACGCAGCCAGGCCATCAGGAATTTTATGAGGTCATTAATATTCATATCCATTATTCTTTATCTAATAAGTATAATCTTCTTTTAAAAAAGAAAAAAAAAAGAGGTATTGCCATTTCAGAGATTATTTTCTTAAAAATCTTCTGTTACCCAAGAGACTTATCCACCTTTTAAATTTTATCTGGGAGTACTCGCATCCAGGACGTTATACTTTTCCTCTTTGCTGAGAGGCAGGAAGCTGCCCTGCTCACCAAAGGACTCATTCCCCATCATCCCTGCTCACTGGTAAGGATAAGAGTCTTCCAGGAACCAGAAAGACAACCATAATCCCATGGCCAAAGCGATGTCCTGCCTGCACTCCAGCCCTGCCTCATTCATCACGGTTTTACCACACTTGGACCTGTCTGGTATGCAGTGTAATCCAGGTATCAGACATGTTCAGAGACCTGGAAAGTCCTGTCATGCTGAAGAAGCCTGGTGACTCCACCACTTCTCCTTCCAAAAAAATAACACTACTCAAATTTTTGTTTCTTGCAATCATTCTTGCTTGCAATTTTTTGTCCTGTATATGTTTTGGCCACTTTTCTGCTTCTAACTTTCCCCCTAATACGTTCCTAATTGGATGCTTTCCCTCTTCTCCATTTTTTAATAAGTTCTTCATGAGGGCTTTTCTTATTCTTGGTTGTCTTTTCCAGGTACAGTGTCACCTGGCACTTAGCTGAGTTTCCCATACGCTATTTGGGGATGGATGTTATTTCCCACTCTGTTCTGGAGGATATCATCAGTGTTAGTCACTTGGACAAAATTCATACAGTGTCCCTAATTAATATTTGAGGCTTTGTCATAGAGTGCCTAATTCATGAAAAATGGTTTTTCTGCAATTCAGCATTTCAGTACTTCTGCAGTCAGGTTGTGTAGATCAAGCTGAATTGAAGTCATTCATGGTCCCCTGGCCCTACCCTGCACAAATGATACACTTCTCAGTAAGACACACCTGCTTTTTATATTTGTTTATTCTACATTAATTTAACTTAATGCAGATTTTGTTCAACCAAACAGGAAAAGAAAGCATCCAGACATTTTATGTGCAACTAAACAGTCCATAAATACTTTAACACAAAGAAAACCACTGTCTATAACATTGGCAGTTTGTTATAAATGAAGGTAACTTCAATCACTCCAGTGCGGCCATCTGAACCGATACAGCTAACAATCTCAATTTCACTGATTCTACTTGCTTGGGGAGGGGGATACGTTTGTTAAGTTAGAAGTGAAGTTGCACACACAAAAAGAAGTGAAGTTGCACATGCTGTGCTGGAGTGCAAGGCATTACACAATCAAAGCAATCATTGCCGGGTTATACAGATCTCGCCGTAAAGTCTAAAACAAGAGGGTGACATTTAGGGTTGCACTGATGCATTCTAAATCTCATTTACACCAAGATCAGTGAAAACCCTTTTTCAAAGCTGACTACCAAGTAACTGCAGTAATTCTAAATGAGAAGGTGTTTATTTGTTCTTAAGTTAGAGATGACATTGCACTTTTGTTTGCTGTGGAAAGCTTTTCAAGCACAGCTAGGTTTCCTGTTACAGCACTTCATCACTACTCTATACTTTTTCCCTACCTGTAACTTGTAGGAATGAACACAGTGTTGCTGCTGGCGCTCCAAGAATGGATGCAAAACTTGAAAGCTGAGACAAAACAGAACTGGAAACTATAGGAAAATGTCGTAACTCCTGTTTGTCAGCTCTAAATTAACTAATGGGATGAACTACAGCTTCTCTCTCCAAACAGATGTATCTGCTTAAACAAAAAACAATCATTAACTCTCCAGACAGAAAAAAAACCCAAAAAACCCCAAACCACCATCTTCTTCACCTTGCTGTTATACTCCATTAAATACTGAAATGTAATTTAAGAGAATGACTTCATTTTACTCTTCAAGACCAAAATTTCCAATTTACCCACCTTGCTCGTTTGCATCTAAACCACCTAATCCACGTTCCCTGTTTTACCCTGCCACAGAACCAGCAAGCACAGCAGAACCCACCTACTGCCAGAAGACCAAGATTTGCAAGCCAAGGCTGTTTAAGACGCACGGTTACTTAGAAAGCCCTCAAAAGACAAGCTGAGCAAAAGACAAAGCTGAGCTCAACTGGTTTCTAGAGTGTGGGGGCAAAAAAGGAGAACTGTAAAGGAATTAAAAAAAAAAACCAAAACCTTTCACTGATATTTCTTTAAACACTTCCTTCTGGAAGTTGTTCCACCACCAGCAGATACATTCTGTGACCTTCCTTACCACTCTCCCAAGCAGTCTCCGGTCTATCTTGAAAGCAAAATACCAAAGGAAGATCACAACAATTCTGTTTGAATCATATTACTCATCGCTTCTGTCATCAGAATTTCTTATTTCTATTTAACCTAAGTCTACTTAACCCAGTTATATCCCCAGTCTGCAATGCAACAGTGACAGCACTAGCTGTTGCTGATCCTTGCAGACCTGGTGGTAGCATATGCAGTACCCAAATGTAGTGTGTATTGTATTTAAGTTGCGCCTATCATGTTTATATTTAAAAATATATTTAAATATAAATTT
>NW_010423667.1:0-4194 GCF_000710305.1 Buceros rhinoceros silvestris
AAAATTTAAAAAATGTAATAAAAAAATAGAAAAAAAATCAAGGGCATTCCAGTCTATTCTTCTCTCCCATCTTATTTCTCTTCACTATGAAGAAAAGTTCTGGTATCCCAAAGAGCCAGAAAACTAAAGAAGCTTATATCATACATGAAACCAATTCCCCAGTTAAATGTGAAGACCTGATGTGATTCTGACCATCAAAGAGGAATTTTTCTTGGCAGCTGTCCATGACTGTCAGACCATTGCTGTCTGCTTCTGGTGAAATGCAAGCATTTTGAAACCAGTTTCCTGGAGTTGAAGCGATAAATGCCTTTAGTACTTGAAACTCTGAAAAGATAAGCAAGCTGGTAGATAATATGGAGTGATGTTTCTGAGGAAAAAAAAACAAACAAAAAATCAAAAAACCCCTTATTTGTTCCTTCTCTTAATGATTATGGATCATTACATGTGCTAAAGACAATGCAGTACTGTTCAAAGTTACATCAAAGGGAAAGGCTGCAAAGAGGGCTTGGAAGAAAAATTTAACGTTCCTAGTATGTCTTGGAAAATTAAATTTCTTGGGCATATCTACAGGGAAATTTAATATATGAATATATATGAACATATTTTATCTTTTTCTGCTTAGATATATATGCTTACACACACACAGACACATTAAGTATAGTGTATAACAGACTGCTACAGCTTTTAAAAAGATTATGCCTATGGCTTTTCATTTGCATCTTACAGTACTATTTTTAAACTGGGAGTAAGAGAGCAGAAATTATGCCTCCTGTCTCAGTTTTATAAACTAGACATTATATACAATTCCTCTACGTGTAGTCCTGTTTAGTTAGGAAGCCATATAGTACAGCTTTACCCATTCAAAAGAAGAGGTATCTTTTGGACAGTTCACATCATTGAATCTCAGTCTTTGTTGCCTTGTAGTCAAGAAGGAGCAAAGAAATAGTGTATTCTGTTCTGCCCAGTGACCTGAAGTATGAATGCAAAATACCATGTCCAAAACCAATGGTTTTAGAGGAGCTCAATCTGTGCCTATTGATTTTTCCTGTTAGATGCATGGCATCTGTGCATACTGTGCTATGGACTGACTGGGTATGGTGTTGCATCTTGACTGCTGAAAATGCACAACTGTAACCAAAATGGTAATCATCTGAAACTCACATCAACATATGAAGACTTTAAAGCAATTCAGTTTTAAATGCTTGTACTTCCTTGATTAGATTTTTGTGGTAGGGTGCTCTTTAAAACAGGTAGTATTAACTATAACTGAGCCAGTCTGTTAGCAAACTGAACTATGGCAGCATTTAAATTTTTGTGAACCATACCAGACAGTCAACATTTAAGCAGATCTATTCTTGTGTTTAAGGTCCAACTCATTCTGCAGTGCAGTTTTTCACGATCTGTGATGTATACACTAGATACAAATATTTATACCCTTAAAGGATACACAAGCTCTTAGATATGCTACAACAGAGTAGCTTATCTGGATGGTAATAAGCAATTCAATCACTCACTATATACTGTATCAAGACATAACTTCCTAAAGATTTATTTTAGCCTTTTTACAAAGTCCACGCTCAAAAGTGTTCTAAATACGCTAAAAATACTGAACTGATTTTATTCCTTTTCTTTGAACAATCAATCCCCAAAAATTAATTAAAATGGTACCTTTATCTTTGACCTGTTAAAACTTCTTTTATAATTAGGATATATTGTGAACACCTCTGTCTGTCAGGAGAACATTCATCTATTTAAAAAAAAATCAGCAAAAATGGATAAGATATGTACCCATCAAGGATCAACATAAATGTTAAGATAGTGTTACGCTGGAAGGAAGCTATGAGAAACTGAAAAAGAGACAAATATTACAATAATTTGTTAATTAAAATTTAATGTCTACCTCTTTCTATTTCTGAAAATTCATGAGAATTACTATTGTTTTATCACGTCAGTTGCTAAACACTTAAACAAAACAGGTCAGCTACAGAAATCCGTATGCCCTTTCATCATTTATTCTCTCCCTGTAACTTACCCACTGATTCCACTGTGGAATTACGATCCGTCTCCTTTTACCAAAACACTCTGATGGAGCTTGAGAAACAGGAACAGAAGGCTGCAGTTAGCTTGAGGATAATGTCTGAAGTATTTACACATAAAATTACTCACTTAGTTGTAATTGTCAGTTACGTTGTTTTCCATCCTTTAAAAAGTTATATATGATATTGGATATTTATAAATGCAACAAGAGTTCCATAATGATATTACAAAGAATTCTTTCACTATTTTACAGTTAAGTATGTAAGCAGTACAAAGATTGCTATGAAGTTTTGTGCTACCAGCTTGAAAGATAGCTCTATCTTGGGCTAAGAAATACTGGTGTTATCCATACAAGGAAAGGAACAAACCACAGGCAGGATGAGGGGATTTTGTTGGGTGAGTGAACATTTATTCAGCAAAAGGATGGAAAGTGACAAACTCCGCAGATAATACCCCCATATGTTTGTGGGCCTCCTGTAGAAGGTACATACACATCGTACTTTTGCCTAAAAGTGCTACACCAAAATGGGGCTTTTCACTGACCTTGGGATGTCCCATTACAACTAATCTTCGAAATAACAAATAATTGCTGGTATCAGGCTATAAGTCCAGACCAACAAGTCTGCAGTAACTCAAATGAGTGATCCAAATTAAAACCCAGAATAAGGTCAGGCACTGCTGATTTCAACCAGAGAGACCCTGGAAAAAATAGAGTCCCAAAGGCAAAATTTGCAGTGTGCCCTACTGAGGCCTGAAACCAAACAAATTCTTTTCACAAACACTTGCAAAATGACGTATAAAAATTTAAATAGGAATAAATGTTGTTTATGAAAGTGATTAAAGAAAGGGTTATCGGAAAGTAGGTTTTAGTAACAGAAACTCCCTTTACCTAACAGTGCAACACTGCTTTTCATATGACCATTTTCAAAATTGATTCAGAAATGCTGGCTTCACTTTGTTTCATAAACTGAGATAGGACTTCAATCTATGAGATAAAAAAGAACAACTATAAGTAATTAATATAACATTCCAGTGATTTGTAATGGCTTGACTACTGGAGACAAACACGGTACTTTACCCACTGGGATTTAAGTAAAGCAAGCTGTAAACTATAAATAATACTCTCTTCCCTTCAAAATAAAAAATGATAAAACATACCAAAAGTTTAGGATTTTCAAATGTTGCGATGACTAATAACTTTCAAAAATTAAATTTTGAAAAAGTTTATCTCAGTTGCTTTATGTATGTTTTGTCTTTGCTATATACCTCAGGTACATTTTTCAAGTTGGAGTCTTTGCTCTTATTTTCTTCCTGTGAAAACAGAGGAAGATCCTCACCATTCACTGCCTCTCAGAACTCAGAGTGTAAGGCAAAAGCAGCAGCCAGGATTAGGCTCCTGCCAAAGCCCCAGGAGATGTGACATGGAAGCTTGAGTCTAATTTCCAAACAACCCTTTGGTTTTGGTCAGAGCACAGAACTGTCCCCTCAGGTACCTGAAAACCGGATTTACAGTTTCCTCTCTGAATGATGCGCCAACATACTCTCCCAGCAAGAGGGTGGGCTTGTTGAATTAACTGGAAGATGGTTAAATAGAAGCTGTGTTTTGAAACACGCGTCCACTTTTATTCAGGACAGCATATTATAGTGGAAATGAGGCTGGGGTATTGGAAAATTACAGTCCCTTAAACTACTGCAAACCCTCACGATTTTACCAAATGTCACATTATTTGGTGGTGGAAAGAGTTAAGTTAAACCATTTAAAAACCAAAGTAAGAAATAAATCATTCTTACTCTTTTACTTTTGCAGAAAAGCTTAAAAATGTGATCTCTGATGGCTCAAAACCAGAAGGCAAAGAAAATATACCCTTTGAAGTTCATGACATTTTTAAAGACCTGAGTCATGATTTTTGAATGCTTGAAGTTGGCAGTAATTTATTTAGTTCGGCATAAGAAATGGAAGAATAAATAGAAAACAATTGTTTCGATGTTACCACATATACTTTTAAAGCTAAAATATGTGACAGACTGTGTTCTGTCTTTACATATCAAAGAGGTTTTTGTCTGAGAAACAAATCAAAACTTTTAATCAAATTTCCACCTGGAGAAGTAAGGGTGAAAAGATGTATACATTTTCTTATATAATAATAATTTTTTATA
>NW_010423668.1:0-2546 GCF_000710305.1 Buceros rhinoceros silvestris
TCCTTGCCGCGGTTCCCTTTCCCTGCGCCACTGGCCATTGCCATCTTTACCCTGTTAACCCTCTCCTTTCCTAAAAACCCCTGATATCCTACTGGTTTGCCTTTGTATATGTATATATCAGTTGGTAGTGTTATTAAAGTTTGTTTCAGTTTTTCCAAAAAGTATATTCGAGGTCTCACTAATTCTTTTCTCCCTTCTCCTATCTCTGGTGGGATAGGGGAAGGTATTATCGTGACCGGATCTTGGTGTTTTACCTCGGCCAAACCGGTGACACTCCTCTAGAATGTCCTCTGCTATCAGCAATTCCAGCCAGGAAAGAAATTTAAGTATAACTCCAAAATCCCATCAGTATCCAAACTATCTGATCAAACATACTGAAATGGGGATGCTCACTTTGGATGTCAGTGCATTCAAATAAAATCAGGAAACAGATAGAATTCTGGGCCTGCTAAATCCAGGGAAGCATATCAAAATAGTCTGACACTGGATCAAAATAGTCTTGACACTAAACCACATGGATTATCACTGGAAAGAAAATGTGTCTCACTCTTTCTCATGTTGTGCAAGTAAACAATTTTTATCAACCTTCTCTGTCAAATGTTCAGAAAGTCAACTGGCAGCATTCTTCAAAGAAGAGTGTTTCTGGACTGGAAAATCTAAAAAGACTCTTCAGAGCATCTCTAGTCCCAAAACACAGGGAGACGCTGTTATTAAATATCTCTCAATCATAATCTAGCAACTGACAGCAACTGAGATGGTCATCCAATGAATCTAAAACTTAACAGAGATCAACTTGTTTCCCAAAGAATAATTTGTTTCTTTCTGCAGAGTTCAATTCAAAATCCATCTGAATGTTTGATGAGATGCTGCTTCTACAAGAGAAACTGCATGGGTAATACTGTGCTAGCTTGCTTATAGTTAAGAAACATGCAGTTTCTCTGGTACTGCAGAGTTCAATTCAAAATCCATCTGAATGTTTGATGAGATGCTGCTTCTACAAGAGAAACTGCATGGGTAATACTGTGCTAGCTTGCTTATAGTTAAGAAACAAATGGCAGACACCATCACTGATTATGTGAATACAGAGTTTAATAACATATGACAAAAGTAAGTGACAGGTAAGTACAGATGCCTTAGCTTTAAATTTATATACATTCTTCCCCAAATGAAAACATCTTGAATCCTTAACCATACAGAGTGTTCTCCACTTGGGGAAGGAGATGTCCGTAAACAGAGAGAGGGAAAACTTCACAACAGTCTTGCACACACATTGCCCTAATGCTCCCACCTTGGAAGAGAAATTCACATTTTATTTGGGACTGATACTAGCCAAAACTGACATCAAGCAGTAAATGGTTTCAACTTAGTTGCAGGCTTTACACACAAGACTGCCTGGCTGTTACCTCAGCAAGTTAAAATCAGATGCACTTGCTTAAAATTCATCCAAAGGTGCACACTGCGATAAAGAAAGGACAATCAAGGCCTGGTAAGTTCCGAAAGTCCTCCAGATATGGATGTATGCACCATTTCCTTTCTTTTTGAAGCCAATGACTGGAGCTAGATAGCATTTGTAGATAAATAAGAGATGGAAAGACTGTTCTTCAGCAGCAGATTCAAACTTCCAGCATAAGAAATATAGTACCATTTAAATAGTAGCAGCAGTAATAATAATTTAAATCTAGCATTTTACACAGAGCTGTAAAGAATAACACATACCTGAACCCCTTCTGTAGAGAATGAAGTTAGTGTACCATTCTTACTGAAAACATGTGGCAAGACTCTACAGAAAATGCATTGTTTCCCATGTGGTAGGAACAGAGGGAAATGTTCTTTTTTTTTTTTGTTTCTTATGTGCCCTCCAAAAAATCCCCAAGAAAGTTGAAGTTCCAAGACTTTGTATATATTTGAGAAATTTGATATAGTAGTCATAACTAAAACTGATATTAGAATATCTGAGGTTGTCACACATAGGTTTGAAAATGCTTCTAAATGGTAGTAGTTAAGTCAATATTGAGTTTCTGATTTTTTGAAACATCAAGTCAATTATTCTTGTTAAGGTGTGGTTAAACATAGCACAGCAATGTACAGTATATATACAAACATATATATACAGTACAGTATATAGCTACTATGTATGAAATGTACACATGCATTGTAAATACGCACATCAAGTAAATGGCAAATGTTACTCAATGATCAGACAGAAATGGCTATATCACCAAGCATGTATTTTCAGAGAAAGTGGATACTGACAGATATTTAATAAGCAAAAAAAGAGTAGTTGTTTGTGGTGGAAGGAAAGGAATTTCGTTATCTGACTGCCACATATTTGTGATCTTATTAACTGCCTGGATCATTGTTTCTCTAAACAAGCTCTCCCAAACCACAATAGATATTTGAGGCATTGATTCCTGGTTCTCTGCTTGAGACTAGGCCATAAATCCAGTTACATAAATTAAGCAAGTCAAGCGAAGGAATGAAATAGGAATCTGAAGGAGAAAGTGTGTGCCTGTGTCCGGGGTTAGCCAAAACTTCCCATTTTGGAA
>NW_010423669.1:0-17872 GCF_000710305.1 Buceros rhinoceros silvestris
CGGGCAGCGGAGCGCGAAGGCGCCCGGTGCCGGAAACCGAGCCGGGGGAAGGCGCACGGCAGCGGTACCGCAGGAAGGTGGCCGGTGCTTGCCTTAAAAGAGGCCGCGGAAACCTTCCCCCACTGCGTCTCGGCTGTAGACACGGCGCAGACAGTGTGTGTGTGACACTGCGCAGAACCAGCGCTACTGGTTTTTATGGGGCTTGTCTGGTGGAGGGAAGGAGAATAGGGGCAGCTGAATAGAGATCTGACCACTCAACCTAGGAAAACATGCAGGGAGAGCAACAGAAATGTAGCTGAGGACATAAAAAGCGTTTTTTGTTACATTAAAAGAGATATAGATCAAGGCTATTGAGAATAAAAAAACCCCCTCGAGCACTGACTTGAGGACAATAAGAAATACCTGTAACTCCCATCGTATTTGAACAAGTATTCTGGATTTATTGGCAGCACAACTGCCAATTCAGTGGTTAGACTTGAAGAAACCCTTAAACACCGGACAACACGCATCAGGTTCTGTTGGGGTGTCGCAGTAGGTGAGACGGGTATCAGTCAGCTCAGCGCCTGGTCTTACAAAGGTCTTTTAAGATCTTGCCTCTTTAAGCCATAAATAAAAGCAAAAGGCTGTAAGAGCAAGGTGTTTGTGGGTTATTGTATGTAACTTATTAAATAAGAATCCACTCAATTAAGACTTGATGTAAAAAAACCCCTTAATTTATTAATTCACTTAGAAAATTTTGCAAAGAGATGCTGGGAACAAGCAACCAAGCTTCAGCCATTGCAGAACATTTACCTGTTTTCCCTTCCTGAACTCTGTATGAGGAACAGAGACCGGTTCCTCCTACCCAGGATCCATTTACCTGTATCTTCACAGGTAAATGGTATTTCCAAGTTGGCCTGAATCTTCCACCTTAAATTCTTAGCCTGAATGATGAGAAATCAAACATCGACGGCGGTGGTGGGGGTGGGGGGGAATCCATCACTGGAGTAACTTGCACAGCAGCTTTTGTTTGGTTTGTTTTTTTCCACTGGCTGGCACATCACTTGTTTTTCTCTCGCATGATGCAGTCACAGCAAGGAAACAGTGGCCAAAGGCACTCTCTGTTAATCCCTCCAGTCAGCAAAAGCCCACAAAATATGCCGAAGGAATCCTACAGCGTGGTTATAGAGCCTGGCAGTGCAGACCTTTTCCATGGACAAAAAAATGACTAGAGGAGTTCCAGATCTGCCTTGGATTTTTTTTAACCATATGCTGCATTCCCAGAGGTTCAGCCAGGCTTATCTTTCCCTGACAGAAGTCCTAACCAAGCATCAGCATCAGCCAGGATCTGCTGTGATGTCTGTGAAGAGCTGACAGGACTTCAGGCTGGCCCCAAAGGACGGTGGCCAAAGCAAGGAACATCTCTGTGTTACGGGTTAGAATCGGTGCCTGTGTATCGCACAGATCGAACCATCCCAGAACACTGAGCCGCTGGGGGCACCGCTGTGGCAGTTACCAGTGCAGCAAGCCCCCACCCGCTCAATCAGGCGGAGCACCAGTGACCTGCTGTCTTCTGGGGCTGCAACCAGTCGATTCTCTCCTTTCCAGTGAAGGTCTCCACAGCCCAGCAGTGCTGGCACATCTCCACTTCTCGTACCACTGGCACAAACTTCAGAGTTCTGGGTGGGGTGAGCAGAACCACTGGCCCTACTTCAAACACACGCAGCGAGGAGTTAATGACACTTGTGGTAACACGGCATCCGGTGACTTTGGGCACTGTGCCTCATGCTGAAATCAGTGCCTGAAGCAGCGGAATAACCGTTTTCCTGTTACAAACGCATCGGTGTTTGGTGCAGTAACAGCAACACATCATCCCACACCTGGTTACTTTCTGGTTTCTTTCACTCCCAGCTGGCAGCCCCGTGACCAGCGGCTGTGCCTGGACTGGCGGCCTCAAACCCTCATGTCACAGTGCTCGGAAGTCGACAGAAGAGCATTATCCTGTCCCTCAGCTGCTTCTACAGAAAACAGCAATTATAACATTCCTCTTTACCAACCCAAAGGAGAACCAATCCCTGAGAGGAGTAAAACTCTCCAAGAGTGTTTCTGTAGCTGGTATCACTTAACTAGAACATACAGATCCTGGTGATGTACCCAGCAAGCCTCCGGCCAAGGGAGTCATTGGCCCTTAAAAACCACACAACGGCATTGCAGGAAGTTCTAGTTCCACTAAATACCTTTTTTCACTGATCCTTTGAACAGGTGATTAAATTCCTGTGAAGAAAAAGCATCTCACCACAAACAGTACATTTTCCCCTTGCAGTTAATACCGAGGAATCCTGAAAATGGGAACGTTTTAAACCTCTCCAGCAATTCACGCTGCTGCTCAGATTCTCGTGAGGGACAACACTAAGATTTTGCTTCTCTAGATGTTTCCTAGGCGTCATACCCAACATTTGGTTTTCTCCTTGTACCACTGTGGAAGATCCACGTGCTGCAGTAACTAGTCCATCACAGAAACATCCAGCTGGAACCACCATGTACTAGTTTTCCTCACAGCAGTGACTCATTCTGGATGTCAAAAAGAGGGGCTGACTAGGGCAATACTAGTCACACAATCATTGCTCAAGTCTTGGCAAGACGAATCCCACGTAGCACTACAGAGCAAGGGAGGCAGTTAAGTTCTTTATTAATGACAATGGAAACAAAATAAAAGTGAAAAAGCAAACAGTTACTTCTTTAAATATAAAGTTTCTCGTCATCTGGTGTTGTCAGGCTCCTTTTTTTCCCCTCTTATTTTTTTCAGGCGTGGTTACAAAAATCCATAGAGGATTTAGGGAAACATGATACAGTTCAAGATGAACTTGTCACCTATGACAAAGTTGGAACAGCAAACATTGTATAAAGAGAAAAACTCAAAATGTATTTACAAATTCATCCTTTGTAGTCGTTGAGAAATTTCTTGGCTACCGAGCGGTGTGTGCAGTACATTCCAAAAGGCATCACCCAATCAGAGTCACTTCACATAAAACTAAGCCGAAAGACAGATTGTCTAAAAATAAGGCCAGCTTCATTCTTAATTTATGCGTTTGAGGACCAGAATTTTCTGGTACTTCTACATCAATAAAAAAAGAGCGTAAGAGCACCTGATGTCACCCAAATGGGACACACAGACCGAACGGTGGGTTTCGTTCTCAGCAGTTGTTGTCAAGAGTAGAAACTCTGGAGAAGGGACAGGAGTACACACCTGCTTTTGCCGTCTTGCCTATTGCTACTTGTAAATGCTTGTATAAAACCAAATCCCCACACCGAATCTGCAACATGATCATAAATAGGCAATAGTTTAAAAGTGTAAGATATGATCTTCTCCAACTATCAAGCTGTTTCGCACTTCAGGAAAAAAAGTGAACAAAGCCAAAACACCTTTCTTTTCCTCGCCCTCCCTCCCTCTGCCCACCCCCCCAAGCCCCCTCCCCATTTCCAAAGGAAAAAACCAAAAGTTATACTCTGAGGAATATTCAAACTGGCACCAACATTCATGCTAGTTGCCCTGATGTGCAACGGAGAGTTCACGTACAACTGTCAGGGATATCCTTATGCAGTAGCCCCAAAGAGTTCAGCTTCTGAAACAGTTCCTTTTGCTCCAGCAGCAATCCCATCAGGTGTGGCGTGGGCAGCGTCCAGAGGGCGCTGGAATGTCCAACACTCTGCGTCGATCTTCGTATTCGTCAGTGTCTGTGGAATCTTCGTCTTCATCCACTGCGTATTCATTATGATTCGTTTCCTGATACGAAACACACCCAGATTTCATTAAAATCCTCTATTCCCATGGTTAGAAGATAGCAGTAACAAATGCCTAGACAAACCTGAACCCTGTATTATCACTGAAGCAGAAGCAGAAGATGCGCCGTGTCCCAAATCCAACTCCTGACCAAGTTTCATTTGCAGTAGGGATCATTGTGCCAAACTACTTGACCTTAACCCAGTAAATATCCATTAACCTTCATTATTTCACACCTACACCTATGCAAGGCTACAATTCACTACCTCAGCTGAACCAGTTTTCTTGGTGGCTTATGTTCCCTTTCAATAAAAGTAGCTGAAAAACAAAGGGTCATAACTACCTTTAACACAGGCTGAGCAAAAGAGAAAAGCAGGTTCTTTTGACAGTCGGCTGAAGGGAAGGAGGTTGTAACTCCTGTAAATGGGAGGCAGGGTTAAGAGGTGCCATTTTCAGCTGAAGCACGACATCTGCTGGAGCTGTGGTGATGAGAGTCTCAGACCCCCCGGAAAACGTGAGGAAGCAGACACGCAGTCGCCTGCCCCTGGGAAAGACTCAGTGCTTGCACAAGAACTTTCAAGTTCTATCTGAATTGGTCACTAAATAATGGCGATGCTACTGGTAAAATAAATAAAGCATTCTTCACTAAACGAGCCAGAGCAAAGGGAGAAATTATGGGCTTCACCTGCAATCTCCCAACTAAAACTACTTCATAATTAACAGTAACTTAAGTATCTCAATGATTTGCAAATTAAGAACTTTGAAATAGGCCCTGGACAGACAGACACAGAGACAGACGTTCCCGTGCCTGCAGGCATGGGAGGGGCAGCTGTGTTCAGACACAGGCCAACAGAACGGTCACACTCTGCCTCTGTTGAGGGCCCACAGGGCCCCTGATCTTACTGACACAACCAAATTTGACCCTGATACCAGACAGAGGTGGGGACTTGAGAAAGACCCATGTACCGCACCCTGCGAATGCTGGGGCTGAGGGTCTTGAATTCAGCTGGTTGTGTGACATGTCAAAGCAAGGAGGACATGTGGCTCTACCCACGTGCAAACTGCTACAGAGGTTACTGCAGCTGCTAGACTTAGTCCCAACTGGAGCGTGTTGTGTCTGGATTTATCAATCTGGATAGTGCTCAGTATTGTAATTTTTGCTCCAGAAGTGTTTTCTGATCAATAAACGTTCCAGCAGCTGAAATGAATTCATATAGTGGGAAACTGCCAAAGTCTCAGACCAAGGGATACCTTTAGATTTTTTTGAGAAATGGTACTGAAAGAAAAAGCAATTTTCAAGGAAAGCATCAAAACTGAAAAACAACATGACACTGATGTTTAAACACACAGTTACACTGTCCTAGTAACATTAATCCAAGTGTTCTGGGAAAACAGGAGGTCAGAGAAAAAAAATTATCCAGGATTAGCACAACTGCACCTCCACTTACCATTCGTGCTGTAGACACCTTGAACGTTGGACACACCATGTGAAATTTGGGAATTGTGACGTTAAAGAATTTGTCCTTGTAGTAGAGGCAATGGAAGGTATAATACCCCTCCATGTACCCAGAGGTTGTGGAAAACGTGGTACAGCTGGTGTATTCATAGACTCTCCCCGGACTGATAATGGGAAACTCCCCTGTTGGGAAAAGTGAGGACTGAGGTAGAACAACGATTCAGCAGTTGGCTGAAGCACTTGCACTCCACACCACATTCAGGCAAATCATTTCATATTCCAGTGGATGCATAAATGCTCTTCAGATGGTTTTTTAACATCAATAGTTGCTGAGAACCATTTAACTGCCAACACGTTCAGACATCCCTTCAGAACAACTTGAAAGAAAGGGATGCGTATCCATCGGTTCTGTCTTTAGAGCAACAAAATGCTTTTGATGCACGACTACCACCCTCCGTCACCACAAACAGCTAATGATGTAACTTCTGAAACAGGTCCTTTAAATACACAAATGCTCTCTCTGCTGGGTTCCTAAAAGCAGTCTTACTCACTGAAGGTACTTACCAACTACTCCAGGACCCTGAACTTCTTCTACATCACCTTTGGCATTTGTTATTCTCCAGTACCGACTGTCCAGCTGACAAGCCTTCTCAGGAAGAGCATCTTTGGACATTTCAATTCTAGAAGCCAAAGGACATGCTACATGGTTATGCAACTGCTTTCATACACGTATAAGAAATGCTTTAGTATCCTTGGGATTGCTCTCCAAGCAGACTGGGCAAAAAAGCCCTCCAACAACTAAGGGTAAAATATACTGAATCAGTTGTTGGGAGCCATCTCCATGCCCCTGCTTCACATCTGCCGTGATTTACCCCTTTCTAAACCACAAGAGCTACTCGTAACTTCCTCCCCCACCCATCACTGTACTTCACCAATTACCAACTTGACTGGTACTTAATGATTAGTATTTTTTTATTACTAAGTACAGCATGTGGAGCACATCCCATTCATTTTAGAACGGCTTTGAACACTGTGCTTAGATTTGCAGAACCTGATGCTTTGAACATCACACAGGTCTTTCCTGTACTGTAAGATTTAATTCAGTTACGGTTTTTACCTGATTCTGTAAGTGAAGAAATAATGCGGTGGATGTACAGAACTGAGTTCGGGTAGAAAAGATGTGGACACAGAAACAGTAATATCTCCTGTGGTAGCCACACAATCTTTATCATGCACATACCTGCAGAAAGGAGGACAGTAATTCTGCCGTAGCTCCGTATGGTCAATACAGAAAGCTAAACACAAAGTGATTAATTCATTACTAGTAACAGCACTGTGGTGCCAGGTTAAGAGTAATTCTTAACTTGTCATTTGGCAGGTGAATAACGGACGGACACAGTGTCTTCATGGTGTAGACTTGACCATCACCTAAACTACGGAACTCTCTGTACCTCCATTAATGCCTGTATTATGCTGGGTGTTTAATTTGATCTGAAGTCAATGCAGACTTGTTTAATAAAGATGTGTTGTTACGCTATTTAAAAACCAAGCAACTCCTGCAGCAAATCAATTTACAGGTCAGGAACTTGACTCTTCAGCATCTGTTTGACAGAATTAAGGTTCCTGTTTATAATTAGAAGAAATGAAAAGCACATGAAGATTCAAAAAGCAGACAGGTCCCGTTTATTTACATAGTCAACAGTGTTATTTTAAAGACCAGTTTGCTGAAATAATTGCTTTTTTAATCACTCAGAGTCCTGCAGCAACAGCGCACTCACAGCAAGCAGGACAAATATGCCATTAACTAAATTTCAGATCAGTTATAATGCAAAATTCTGCTAATGCAAAGTTACAAACTCTGAAGCTTTTGCTAATAAAAACGAAGGTTTCAGCATTCTGGTTTACAGCTTTATCTGCAGTGAATTTCACGACCTTTCTTCTCTCTCCACCATCAGCTTCTGTATCAGATACCCAGAACTATTTGCAAAGAGGTCAGCACTCTAAAAACAACATCAAAACCTTGCAGTGAGTTATAAATTCCAGTCACAATACCTGAAAATCTGGTCTCTGATGATAGGATAACCCCCGGTTACAACTTTGTTTACGTAGGATGTAAACCACTCCAGGTAAGATGTACCTAGACGTGCCAAAGAAGAAGAGCATTCATAAGGACAGGCAAATGCACCACTAAGCACATCACAATACATACTTCAAGGAAACAGTTTAAAGCTTTTAGTATTTTCCTAACAGGCTCTCACTTCCTTCGATGAGTCAGGCAATATTCCAGCCCATTCTACCCAGCGAGAGTTAAGGGCACACCCTCCAGAAATGCCACAGCAAACAAAGACTCTCTTAGCCAAGTATTTCACATTTCGGTCGTGGTCTTCAAATGCTGGCGCCTCTCATTGTCTGGTTTCCTGCTCATGGCTGTTCTGCCGTGACTGGGAAAGGCAACAAGTGCAGCGGCCTGTGCTGCTTGCACAGCTGTTTCCAGTGATAGTGCTTACAAGAGGCATGCACGCCTGCGGGAGCATTTATGGGCTCCAGATCTCTGTAGGAGTAGAGTTTCTAAGAAACACACTAGCAAGGTGCAGAATTTCTCTCTCCTTAACTTAAAAACAAGGGTAAGTCACAGGCATCCTCCGCACTCGTGCTACAAACCCAGGAGACTGGCTTTGAAGAACCTATGATTTCATGCACTTAGAGCCATTGTCTGAGAAGAGCTTCTCATACTCCTACAGCCCCTGCTGAGGAGCAGCTTGACTTCCAAGCAGAGAGCCGAGCTGTCACGTTTCGCTCACAAAGAGGAAAGTTTCGAACAAGACATACCAGCTCTCCATAAAAGAATTTCTCAGCCATAAATCATCCAAGCATTACAACACGGAGCTCGACAGAAAAGCACAGAGTTCTTCAACTATCTGTCAAAACTACTGACACCAAACGGGATTTAAGCTGAAATACTAAAAAATGATGATCGTCGCCTCACTGCTGCGTTATCAAGTACTACCACCCCTGTTAGATTAAGGGTATTTCCCACTCCTCCTTTGAGCACAAGCTCTGTGTACTGTCCTTTGGCCTCCTGCAAGTTGAAGGAACTCCAGGTTTATTATCCTCCTTTCTACCACTAAGCCACAAAACGCAAACCTTGTATAAAGTAACTCCGAATGGAGAGCGGATCAACTTACGCTGCCACCCTCAAAACGACAAGATAAATGCTGTGTGTGAAACTTTTCCTCCGCCCTGCGAGAAGCCAAGATTAACCCTTTCAGCCAAGTGGAATACATTTAAATATGACGTTAGATCACCTCAATTCCAGAAAAGCAGCTACCTTGAGCAGCAATACCGATGCCCAGAGTATTACAGTCCATTAAAGTAGTACATCATCTTCAGGAGAGAAGCAAGTAACCAAGCTCCTGAGCTTTTGCTGTATCTTTCCTACGATGGTTCTAAAGCGCATGGTGCTATCTGCAATAAGACCTCTGTGAAAAGCAGATGTCAGGCTGGCTACTTCACATTGAAATCAGTTCACACAATCAGCTGGAACCTAGAAAGGTTTACTAAAAACAGGGAGGTTAAGAACTTGACTATTTCAACCCAAACCAGCAATGGTAGAGCGTTGCCTAATGTGGTTTCCCAACTGTAATATTACAGGATGACGTAATCGTTTTGTTTGGAAAAGTCCTTTCAGCTCCTCCAGTCCCAGCGTTCCCCCAGCACTGCCAGGTCCCCACTGACCCCTGTCCCTCAGCAGCACCTCCACACGGCTGGGAAACCCCTCCAGGGATGGGGACTCCACCACTGCCCTGGGCAGCCTGCGTCAGCCCTGCACAACCCCAGTGGGGAAGAGCTTGTTCCTCAGGGCCAACTTCAACCTCCCCTGGAACAACTGAAGGCCGGTTCCTCTCGTCCTGTTGCTTGTTCCTGGGGAGAAGAGACCGACTCCCCCCTCGCTCCACTCTCCTGTCAGGGAGTTATCAGACCCAGAAGGTCTCCCCTGAGTTTCCTTCTCTCCAGGCTAAACACCCCCAGGTCCCTCAGCTGTTCCTCAGCACATTGTGCTCCAGACCCTGCTCCAGCTCCGTTGCCCTTCTCTGGACACGCTCCAGCCCCTCAATGTCCTTCTCGGAGTGAGGGGCCCAAACTGAACCCAGAATTTGAGGTGCGGCCTCACCAGTGCCCCCAGTACAGGGGGACAATCACTCCCTTACTCCTGCTGACCACACCAATGCTGATACAAGCCAGGGTGCTGTTGGCCTTCTTGGCCACTTGGGCACACTGCTGGCTCATATTTGGCCACTGGCGACCAACACCTCCAGGTCCTTTTCTGCTGGGGAAAATTAGGATATATTAACACATACATTCTAAGAAATGTGTAAGGCTAACTTTAACTATTTTGATGCCATTCATTACACACGTGCTTTCTCACTGAAAGGAATTAATTTAGACACAGCCAAAATTACCATATTCCAGTGGATTAACAAAAAGAAATAATCAAAACACCATTCCTGTCATGTACATGTCAGACAGATGATCACAGCAGGTTACTACAGAACCAAACAACCGTTACACAGTTGTACTCTTCCCTCCTTTATCCTTTGAACAAAGCAATCAGCAAATCTAAAATCCAGCAAGGTTTTCTTCTGCAGCTGAAGTTTACAGTTAATTAGATTTCATTAAAGGACACAAAATATTTTCGACTTCTAGCATGGTTGCAAAAACTACTGAGGAAAACAAAACAATCTTTCTGTCCACTTGGGTGTTGTATTTAGCAGCTGCTTACATCACCCCATGAGGGCTCACTTAAAGGTTTGGCTCATCTCGTCAGACAGGTTGCTTTGTTCAAGCCATACTGACACACGTTTTCTGAACAGCACAATTGAAATATCTTCCAGAATAGCTTAGACAAAGTGTTACCTGTAATGAACATGTCAATAGCAGATGGGTTGCGAGCCATTTGGTCCTAAAAGGGAAAGCAGGTTATGGGTGCATTAGAAGGAAAGTGTTAGACTTCCAAGGTTAAAATTCAACACTGGAATATAACATAGGGAACACTTTCCCTATATTCACTAACCTAAAATTCAGCTGCTTAATATCTCATTATACTCCCAGTCAGATATTAAAACATATAAAATACACATGCCTGTCCCCATGGGTGCTCATGTGATCACTGAATATACAACTTGAACATTCTGCTAAGACTCATGCATATGAAATCAGATTTAATGCATCACTCAAGAAAACAAGGTCCCCAAAAATACTGCCTTAGAACAGAAGCACAGAACAGCTGAGGCTGGAAGAGACCTCTGGAGATGATCGGCCTAATCCCTCTGCTTGAGGAGGAGATAGATACAGATGCTGATCTTCCATAATGGAGAAGCTTTTCTTCCTTACAGAAACAAGGACAAGAGTACATACCTGTCACAGTTTGAACAAATTAAATTAATAAGGATGAACGTTGTCCACCATCATAAACCTATAGAAATGGCTACAGCCATTAACAACTTCATGGAAATGTCTTTCTCTAACCATTCCACCTCTGGGCTTTGATGAAAACCAGGTGGCAACTCAGGGGCAAGTAACAAAGGAATATGATCTCCTAGTATTCACTTTCTGCTATGTAAAATATCTCAGGTGTCTGATAACATGCCAAGGGACACCATCAATCATTAGGTAAGTACATTTACAAGTATAAACCTATCTTCCTTACTGGACATTGATAGAAGATCTCGTATTTATTTCGTCCCTCCACACTCTCCAGGGCCATGTATTGACTCAGGCCGGTATGAATGCAAAACGTGAGAGGGAGGCATTGCTTCAGCCCCAGCCTCTGCTGAAAACCTCCAGCCGCCGTGTCGATGTCCAGCAAGTCTTCGGAGCGGTAGTGGTTCGACAGTGCCATGCTTCCCATCAAACTTGACAGACAACAAAGAAAGAAAAGATAAACAGAAGGTATCACGCACAAGGCAAAGAAAGCTTTACATCTTTTCTAAGCACTGATTCTATCCATGCTCTAGAGGCATCAGACTTAGATGAAGTCCAGGTCTAATATCAGAGTAAACATCATAAACAATAACCAAACAATAACTCTCTCAGAGAGATTATAATCTCAGTATAAAAACAAAGGCACACAGACAGAAGTAAACAGAGATACAAGGAAAGAATGAGGCATCACCAGCATGACATGGCAAGACCATCAATTGTCTGATTTTTTCCTCTAGCTTTTTGAATGGGATGTTTTATTTGTTTGTTTTGGACAGTAAGGAAGCGACGCTAAAGACAGCAACAGCAGCCTCTCTATACGTAAGAATACACACATTTGTAAAAAGGTACTGCTACTCTGAAACATGGAACAGATAGGAATGGAGGGGAGCATTGGAACCTAATGTTGATATGCGTGTTGGGCTAGATGAGAGCTAGGGTGAAAATAAAAAACCCAAGCAACCTCCACTCACTCTAATAAAGAGGCTGATAATGGAAGAACGGGAAGAAGAGGTAACAATCAAATTAACCAGTTACAAGGGCACAGACTACAGCAGTGCACTCAGCAGTACGAGGAGGACACAAACCTGTAAAGTTCACCTCCCCACCCATTCTCCCTTGTAATTTGCCTTTCCCTGATGTTCTCCGATGTAAACTCTTGCAGGTGCTATGCTTTTACTGGTGTTATGAAAGCAGTGACTCAGGCACAAGCTGCCACATGTCAGTATGATATAAGCTGCTTCCCATCTTGGGCAACATGTTCCATTCCTCTTTCTCCTTACAAAGTTTTGCCCGGAATTAGCACGTTGCACAGTTTAAAAAGCAATGCTAACATGTAAACACAGAAACCTGAAGCATCTAGTGACGACAGCCAGTCCCAAATATCCTCCACTTCTGATCTAAAATCCCACAACTTGCTGCACAGACTTCCACTACCTACACCTGATCTCTCCAGCACTCATCTCCTCCAAGAAAGCAAGCCCGTCCCCAGCAGCAAGACCATGCCTTCCACACTCAGAGTGGTTCCATATGTCAGAGTCCACCAGTCAGTGCTCTACCAAGGCTTGTCAAACAGTGTGTAAGGCTCAGGCTTTCTCTTTGAGGGCCTAGCACTGGACCAGAGCCTACAGGCAGTTGTTCAAGCTCCAAGGCATGCCCAAAGGCATACGTCTGCTCCTGCAACCGTTCCACAGGCACATCATCACAGTGGAAGCTTCGTGGCAGTGGAAAAGCAGCAGGAAGAGCAGGAAGCACACAAGGTGCAGAGCTCCATTTGAAGTCTACAGCACTAGGACATGTATCTGCTCTTAAAAAAAGTCTCTCCTGAAGAAGCAACAGAACTAGAAGTTGTCTTATGGCTGCATAAAGCTGTTTCCCATATCTCTTCTGCACAGACAATGCTAGAATTGGAGAAAGCTGCTCCTTCTTTACTCGTGAAGTTTCTGGTAGAGCAAATTGAATGCGTTGCTCCCTACAGACATCAGTTTTCCATCTTTTGACAACGTTTGCAGCAATTCATCAAGTGCTGGGCTGTAAAGTTTTTCTATAGCTGGCAGATAGGAAACTATGTTTGGTCATTCATCTTATCATCATCATCATCATGGCTTGGCTTCATGAACGAAGATCTGGGAAGGGCTTTTCCCACGCTCACTGCAAGCGATGAGTGCACCCTTCAGGGCTGCGCAGTGGGTTTTTTAGGTGAGGTGCAGCGTGCGCGGAACCAGCCCCACCCTTTACACCTGAGGTTCATCTGCCAGGGCCTAGCAAGCTTGGACAGTGACAGCGAAGTCCTCGGGTCATAGGTTTGGTTAGAGTGTCCTTCTCTTAGATGATGGATGCCTTACAGGGCTAAACGAGCTCCATCTGCCTGGGTTTGGGGTCAGAGTTGTCCTTCTCCTAGGATGGCTGCCCGAAGGCTAGTGAGCCCATCCTGCCCGTGGACACGCTTTGTCTGACCCTTCAGTTGAGACCTGTCTGGCCTGGGAGACCCCCCCGGAGGCACATGCCACCACCAGCACAGCTCTCAACCTCACGTGGGCATGCAAGCTCCTTCCCCACGGCAAGGGGGTGCCTGTGAAAGAGTTGCTGCTCTACCTCCGGACATCACAGACCCGGGCACGGGGCGGCTAGGGCCTGCCAAGAACAGGAGTCCTGGAGGGGCATTCGTCTTCTAACCTTAATGTAAAAGGAGTATTTAATTGCTGAAATCACCATCAAATCTACAGAGAAAACTTAATTTGCAGAACTGACATTTTGATTCTATTTAAAAGGACAACTTGGTTTGAAAGTTATTCCCTAACGATTTGAAAGAAAAAAGTTATTGAATAATGAAGCCTGGAGAGTGCAAAAGGCCAACTGACTTATGTAATACAAAGCAAAACTTTAGGGGAGCAACACGCAGCAGTATCGTTAGCAGTCTAACAGCTGGGCATTTTGGTTATTGTAACAACTACAAAAAAAAGGGTTCTCACTAGGAAAAAGGACTGAAGTGCAGAGTAATCCGAGCCATTAGAAATCTACACTGCACTTTCAACTACTTCGGAGACTAGAAAGAGCCAATCCCAGAAGACAAGCAGTCACTCGGTTACAACACATTTAAATGCTTCATTTATCCCGTTCAGCAGACAGTTTGTCTTTCTAATAAATAAACCATCCAAGAAATACAAGAGGAATTAATAACTTGGTACGTTGTTTTCGCTCCTTACCCAGGAACAACCAGCTTCTGTCCGTTATGAATACGAAATGAACACCGATAATCATCAGGGAGTTTGCAGCCTATCTGTGCTTCCACAGCATCTAGATCTTCCTCCCGCACACTCTCTGGGTACAAAAAGAAACAGAGTGGTAAGTGGCAGATTTGGACAGGGAAATCAAGAACTGCTGCTCCAATGAAACTCAGATATAATGCTGCTTCACTACTCTGCCCCAAGTGCCCAGTAAGCTGTTCCCGACTAAGGGAGCTTGTGTTAAGATCTCTCCTTTAAAGTTCTTAAAAGTTCTTATTTCACATCATTTCATCAGAGCTGCGTGGCTAAAAGCAAGGCAAAAACTAGCTACATTCTGGACATAACAGCATGTTTTCAAGGGCCAAAGAGAATTTTTAGTAGCCCCGGCCACCTTAGCGTGACCATGTCACATCAGCCAACCTACTAGAGAAAGCAGGTACCCACCGTACCTTTCAAAGAGCCAATCATCCGAGGACAGCGCTGCCCTAAGTATTTCTCTAGGTCATCCCAGGCTTTTTTCAGTGTAGCATAGTACCGGATATATCTTCCGAGGTCACAGTAGGTACTGATGAAGATGGCTTTCCAGCTCTGATTGCGTTGACTTTTTTCCTCTCTAAGTGAAAATTAAGAAAATAAGTTCAAAAACCAGCCTAAGAAGCTCGATGTCTAAACCCCGGAAGTGAGTATTTGTTCTTTGGCAGAAACAGTATGCACAACACGAAGCCAGGAACACTCTGAGCCACGTGAATCTACACAAAGAATTCATTCCAGCATCTATTCAACAGCAAGTTGGAAAATAATTAGGAAACATTTTGGTTATTTAATATCAGGGGAAAATTCAGAACCAGTATTGCTTTAAACCGAGTGCTGTCTAAATAGAACTGGTGACTAGCAACTCACATCACATCTCACACATCTGCAGAGAAGGTCTTAAAACAACCCCACATTTTTTGATCTACTGTATTAGTCGCAAACTGCTTTATCTACCCAAGGAGAAGGATTAAGGGGCAAACCAGGGAGTTAAATGGAAACTCTGTGCGCTGATCTGGCAAGTCAGTGTCTGAAGGAATTACTGCATATTCAGGTCTCCTCACAGGCACAACAGCAGGCGATGGGAGCCAGCTGCCAAAAAAGTGCTGACTAACATCTGACAAAGGATGCTTGCCTCCAAACTGTAGCAGCCCTTGCATCTTTGTGTTAGGATATATTCCAGCTCCTCAAACTCCAGCCAGCATGCTCAATCTAAAAGATTTAGTACAGCTTCACACACCTAAATAAAAATGTAACAATTAAGAAGTCTTCACATCATCATTTAAGCTCTAAAATCAGAGGAGAATTTTACTTCTTGAAGAAGAGTTGGCAGAAAAAAAGCAGATGAAGTTTAACCTGGGCAGCACTCAGAATATTCCTTTCCTCCCTAGAATATCTGGTGTCCAATAAGGTCAAGCTAGAGCTTTCAGCCCAGGCATTAACAGGGCACCCCTTCTCTACTCATCACAAAACTTTTTAATGCTCGCATATTCATGAAGCTTTTTCAGGAAGTTAACATTTTTTATACCTCTAACCTTTCGTCATTTGAAGGTGAGAAGCTGGCGAACACCAATTCGGTCTTAAAGTTACTAAAAGTGACGAGGACGTAAACAGACAGCACTGGAAAAAAGGCTTCATCCAACCACACTTACTCGGAAATAAGCCAGTATTTCTTGCAGTGTCTCTTCCACAACGGATCGTGGCTTGACAGCTGATTTAATCTTCGACTTAAATAGCAGCAACTATAAATATAAAATCAATAAATTTGATCGCAAAAGAGTAGCAAAACAAACATGGATAAATCCCGACCAGTACATTCCACGTTGCGTTCTCATGAGTTAAATACAGAGTTTGGAAGTTAGTTAGCTGTATGTTTTAGACGTGTGCTTACAACGGTTCAAAGTCTTCGCTGCAGCTGTGTAAGTTGTGAACTACTTTTCTACACACTTGGAGTACTGTCAGCAATGAAGTAATTTTGTAGAGCGGGTCATCCTGGAGACCTATGCCATGGTAAACACTGTCTGAAAGATTCCAGCATGACCCCGCTCCACCAGCGCTGAGAATTCCAGTAGCACAGGCTAGTGTTATGATTTATATCACTCTCCTATCTGTATTGTCTCTACCTTGTCCACCATCTCCATGCTACTGAGAGCTCAAACAGCAAGCTAAGGCAACTGCAGTTTGTGTATTACAAAGTTATTTAAACAACTTAAAGTGGAAAGTAACAAACTTCATGAGGAGAAACAAAGACAGAGGAAAACTACAAAGGATGAGAGACCTGAGGCTCACTCCAGTGAAGACTATACATAAGCTCTTGCCACTGCGTCACAGGTAACATCACTACTTCAGGAAATTAAAAGAATCAGGTCCTGCACTATGCAGCACTACCGCAAATGCAGTATTAAAACTGTGTAGAACAGAGGTCTAAAACTGTCCTCAGATATCATTTAAGTTGATCCTGGCTTGATGCAAGGAGATAGCAAAAGCTACCCTCAATTCCTGATGCCTGCTAACTTGCTTTCTAAAAGCAGCAAGGGAGGTGCCATCACAGTCTGTTCCCTTATTTACCTCCACAGTTATAAAGCCTGTCTGGAACACAGTTACCTATACAGAAATACAGATACAAATACATACAGATACAAACAAAGATGCCTCTTGGTCTTGTCTTTGATAAGTTAAATCAAAGTCCAAGGCTGGTCGGAACACCTTGCAGTGAGACTACAGAATTATTTGTATTTACCTGTGCAATCCAATCTTTTTTTCCCTCCCCAACATCCATTATAAGCTGTTCACACTAGAATTGTATTAATATTTTAAAACCAAACTCAACCAATTGATTCCCCTGTATCCCCAACCATTACCCTTCCCCTCCACAAGGGCACAGACGTCAACTTATTCACTTCAAACGCTGACATTTGGCCACGTAAGAACCTCATTCATGACAGGGGGAATTTCTATTTGTATTTTTTGGGGAGCCAAGCAGAAATATTCCAAAGTCAAAGCCCTTGCAGAAATCTCTTGTTTCGGTGTTTATCCGCCAAGCCTGTAATTTCTGGTAGGAAAGAAGTCACTCTGGCATCAGACATGATCAAAGATGCAATTAAAGCCATTCTCGTTAATTACATAAATATTTGGTCACCTGTCAGCTCTTCCATTAAGAGCCTTCCCTTCCAACCAACCTGGGGTGTACTAGGGAAACTGTAATGTTTGTGATGGTCAGAGCATATATATGTCACTACAACAAACTAGAGATGCCCTCAATTAATGCTTTGAGTGCGACAAACACTCCTCCCTCTTTGATTAAATACTGTGATTTCAATCACTGCCAGTGCTTGTGCTTCACGGGTAAGGTTTTTGCTGAAAACATACTCTCATCTTCACCGAATGACTCAGAACTCTTCAGCCATCTACTAAAGCGTCCAGGAAGAGCTTGCAACTTTTAGTCATGTTTTTCTGCCTGGCAAGTCCTACTTCTTTTCGTTTGGTTTTCCTCAAACAACAGCTCGTTCAAATAATGCAATATATTTACTGGCAGCAAGACCACCCTTTGTGAGCCCACGGATACGTGACAGTTTCAGGGAATTACTGATTTCATGAGTTCAGTTACTGGTTCATCTCTAAGTCATAATTTTGCTACAAACAAAACCAACAAATACTGGGGGAGAAAAAAACAGGGAACATTTAAAAAAAAAAAGGAGCAAAACCCCACACTGTTCCTGGAAGGGGACGATGCCTGGGGATGTGTCTCCACGCAGCAGCTCCTCCAGAACGAGCCAAACCCTCTCCCACAGAGCGGGAGCGCTTCGGGAGGGCTGTGCCTGTCACCCGGTCCGGTTCCCCGACCCTGTCTGCTGGCACAACCATCCACGCACCGAAAAGTTGTGCAACCCAGCGCTGCCGGCAGCTGAGAGCCGCCTCCGC
>NW_010423670.1:0-7147 GCF_000710305.1 Buceros rhinoceros silvestris
GAAGATGCTTTGCATGAAGAGATAACTGTTGCAGCAGTAAGACATATATTGCTCTCTAAATTTACTTGCTAATGTCTGTTTCCTGAGAGCTACAGGCATCTTTCCAAATACTGGAAATTCATGACATAAAGGAGGCCAGAGACAGTGTATTAATTTTGGCAGATCCCCTAAATAAATGGCAAATTGCAACTCAATAGATTTTGTGGTTCCTGAGAGTCTAAAAACCTATACCGCAACATTTTTTTTCTGGCTTGCGCAGCTGTGGAAAGTTTCAGCTCAACACTAGAAGTTTTGAGATGTAATAGCATCTGTTGTGGCATAGTGTAGATTGACTGAGGCCAGAGTAATAGCCTCTTGTTAATGAGATTTTATGAGCTGGCAAACAAGAAACTGAGCTATAAATGGCTATGAATTTGGGCCATGACATGAGAATACTCACCAAGTTTTGTGTGTCCAATTCCCAAAGGGAAAGAAAATTACTTACTTTTCTCAGATTATATCTGATGTCACAAAATTGCGGAACTTCAAATGCTTTTTGGGGAAAACTGATAAGATGAAAAATCTCTGTAATGGAAGATGATAGGAAGAAAATTTCACTAGAGAGAGAGATCCTATTCCTTTACCCCAGGAGGAAGAACAGTAGCACCCTTACAAGAATAAATCCTAAGAAACATATGTAATACTGAACCAGATACATGAAGCTTTGCAATAAATATTAACTTCCAGCAATAAATCAAGATGAACCATAAGTGAAAAGTGGGATTTCACCCTGGTCACTGCTGAAAATGAGCAGAGAATGTGCCATGCAGATGGACAAACTGTGCCAAGGCAACTGCCCTGTAAGATCCAAATGTGCAGTCTGAGTACTTCCGCTCTCTCTCCCATTTCTTTGAAAATTTCTAGGAGGTGCAACATTTAGTGAGCTCTTGAGGAATGTCCTTTCTGAGAAGACTTTCAACACTGAGAAAAGGAGAAGGGCAGAAGGGTAAATGCACAAGAGGGGAAAACCAATAAAGGAATGATAAGCCTCACTGTAGTGAAGGCAGTAGAAAAATTTGCCTGCCGCTGTTTTACTCACCCTTTTTTTTGACTGAATGAGCAAAGTCCAATATCTGTGGGGTGTTAGCCCTCAGTCTTTGTAATTAAAACAGGATTGCAGATTATCATCCGCTTCTTTATTGGAATCCGGTTGCACCGTCTAAACTGCGGTATTGGCCAGTTGTTACTAAAACTTTATCACTGCTTTAATCTTTGTAACTCTTCATTCCTACGGGGCTGAAACCATACCCACTGCATGAACTGCTGCTAATGCCTTTGAACTGTGAAGTGTTAGGGCTGCTTCTGCTGAACGCAATGAGTTATAATCCACTTTTGTGCAAAGGATACATAATATTGCACTTCTTGCTGTGAGAAAGTGATTCTAGTTCTTTTTTAATTCCATTGAAAAGGAATTTAAAACAAACAAAAATAGAAGTGCTTTTTTCCCCTGATTTTCATTGAAATATTCCCATGGAAAATGTCCAGCAAACCCTAATGATCAGATACATACAGAGCAGGACATTTGGTAAGCAATCCCGTATGACTAGACAGGATGTTGCTATTAGAGAATTGTGATTCACCATCAAAGTAGTCTCTGATGAGATAACAGTTAAGTAAATACATAGTTCGTAATGTTGTCTAAAAGTTAACTGTGAGATAAAAGGTGTAATCTTTGTCTTCTAAGAAGTTTTGATACAAATGTTTACAAGGCTTTAAGGAGATGATGTGAATCATTTGCAACTACGCAAGACAACAGACTATTTGGGTCACAGGAATAAGTTGTATAGAAAATCACTGGATAGGAAGAATGGTTAGATGCATGAATGTAACTTCCACTTTTACACCTGTCATGTCATGAAAACAAATCTGTGTCAGGAAGTTGTATGGTCCTCTGAAAAGCTTTCAAAAATGGCTGTAAATACAGAATTCATACAAATAATAGCAATATATTTCTAACAACTTGATGATATTCAAGCTTTCTTTCATGTTATGCAGAGCAAGAAAACTTATTTCTATTGACAGGTATATTGATTTATTTTTACATACTGAGATGCCTTTGTATTATTCCTATATCGATGAAAAGAAAACAAACAATAACAACAGATTTTTTTTTTTTAATAATGGAAACACATGGAATAATTTTACAGGAGAAAGAAAATGCTGTGCAGAATGTTGTGGTTTTCTTAAAAAGAATGCAAATTCCCTCCTATTCCTGTTAAGTGGTATAATTAACAATGGTACATTAGATTCTCTAGCTTTGCTTTTATTTTTGAATGTGATCATCATCTATACAATCATCATCTAAACAATTAGGCTATGCAGAATTCACTAGATGAGTGTGACTGGAACTCCAGCCTCTCAGTGCCAAGTGAGATGAAAACCATTGGCTCCAGTTGAAGGTGAATTCCCCTGACTCAAGCTTTGCAGAAGAAGAACGTCATGCTCAAAATGACTCAGCACAGGATATGTACTAAAGGGCTCAGGTAGGGATTCAGGATAGGTGGGTTGTGTCTGCAGGAATGGCTCATAATAAAGGCTGAGAGTGACATCAGACAAGCACAGGAACATAAACGGCAGCCTCGGGAGATTGCTTTAACGTAGATGCTGTTTGCTAAATCTTCTGAAACTACATATGGGATCAATGACGTCTAGAACTGCCTCAAATTGAAGTAGGAGTGTTGGTTTAAAGCTCTTGCTCCTTTCCAGACAAGTTCTATGCTACAGAAATGTAGCTGGTCCATTCCCTCTAAGATTACTTACTTCTGTGCTGAAGAAGTTAGGGACTGAGCTGGGCCAGACTACTTCCATTGCTTAAGCTCTGGCTATACACCCAATTTATTATTTTTTAAAATGGGCTTTTATTTGAATTTAAAATGTTTAGCTTGCTAGTTATTAGAATCATATTACAACTTTTACGTGTCTTTTTATAGGAACAAAACATTACACGCTGTTCTGATATTTTTTGTGACAGCCAAGTTTCAGTGAATCGTTCCTAGTGCTTGCAGCATTGCTTTCAGTAGACTTTTCTGATCTATATAGTGAAAAGCAGTATAAAACTGCTCTGGCAGTGCTATGTGAAAAGGCTCTTACAGATAAAAATAGCTATTTTACTAATTTAGGCTGTATAAGAATAATGTGCTATAGTGCTATCCCCTTTATGTACTTATATTTTAAATAGATCCTGTAATTGAAAATATAATAGGACAAATGTGAAAAGGAAGAAGATCATGACAAAAAGGAAAGTAGTGTGGCTACATGAAGCTTATTACTGTTTTTACAGTATGAAGCAAGACTAAAAAGAATGGAACACTGATCTCATACTTTGCATTGACAAAATACTTCGGTATTTTTGCGCAGTTTTTTCTAGGGACATAGACTATTCTATTGACTTATATTTTTTCAGATAGGCTGATGCTTTAAAATAAGACATGAAATGTCATCAGAAAAGTAAAAAGCTCTGGTTAACAGCTTATCATAACAAAAAAGTGAAACACTTAAACAAAATAGAAATATGCTGCATAAAAATGATGTGTGCTTGCACAACTTGTGAGTAATTTTATGAAGCCAGGAAAAATGACCTCATGGTTAACAAAATGGCTTAATAATAATAAATATAAGTATTTCCTCTGCTGCCACAGACTTTCTATGTGTGCACAGGTGAGTCACAATATCTTCATAATTCTGTTCCTTTACAAAACCACAATAGGATAACAGTGTCGCTATGCCTTTCCAGAGATACTGTAAGGAAAAAAACATTTACAATTCTAAGGCATTCAGGTGCTACAATGGTAAGTGCCATTTAAATCTTTCAAACAAATAGCCCAAGTCATACATTTTCTTAAAATAAAACCTGCATCTCACTGGGACTGAAAATACCTGTCTGACAATTCATCTTTGCTGTTCAACAGATGGATTCTTGCCTTCCTTCGAGGACTATTTACCTCACACAATGGAGAAGGGATTCTATCCACAGCTCCACACCCCTTCTTTGCTCACATTCATGTCTACCTTCTGTGCTCAGAACCAGGGCAACTCACCTCGTACCCCTCAGACAGGGTGCACTTTCAGGAGCACAGACAAGCACAGCAAGCAAGTCTGCCCACTTGGTGGCTCTCCCAGGCTCTGTAAATCACAGCCACCCACAGTGTTCCCACGGAGAGCTTTTGCCCTCTCCTCTGAGTCATGCTGCTACCTTCAGCAGACTGTTATGAAATAACCACCTTTGCCACAGACACAAGAAGAAATTGCAAACACTTTCAAACTTAATCCTACTTGCATTCACATAAGTCTCAGCCTTTCCCAATAATTACTCTTTCTAATTTAGGAACTAAATAGAAGGGACTTAAGAGTGACAGCATCTTTCTGGCACACTTCCAGAGTTGTACTTGCCAGCATGTTCAACCCAATCTAGGGTCTCTTCTGAAAGAAAAGAAAGTCTTTATAAAATATATTACTCCTTTTTAAGCTATTACTATAAAGTAAGTGCCAAGCTAAAACCTTTTGGAAAACTGCAATGATTTTTTCTTTCATTTCAGTGTACCAAGAGGGCGAACAAATTTTCCTGGCTTCTTTGGCAAAACAAAGCTTCTATGCAAACAAACATGTCTGATAGAACTTAGTACTTCCCCTCAACATTTTCTGATCTATTTGCAATCAATACCGAGTCACCTCATGTGAGGCAACTCTGTGCTTTGCCAGCACGTCTGCATTTTCTTCTGTTAATTTTGTGTAGCTGCAGGTAATACAGGAAACTCTCAGAGACAAGGCATAGCCCAAGAGCGCTAGGGAGGAATCATTGTGGAAGGAAGAACAGTGCATGAAAGGAAGAAAGGAAACCTAATAGTCTAAATAGCAAGAAAAAAAAATTCTTAAAGAAATTTTTTGCTATCTACATTACAGTGTATTCTCACATAAACTTTTAATCTTTGGACAAAATAAACATAATTTCTTAAGTGCTTATTTAGTATGCAAATTCCCTTCTTAAACTCCTAAGTAAGAGATGAGGTGTGATTTATAATACTAGAAGAAGCTTGCCAGTGCTGAATTTCCTATCTGTGCTCTATTGTTAATTATAATTTTGTACACTTTAAACTCATTGGATTAAATAGCTACACAATAAAATTACAGTGACAGTTCACGAAGCACCCTCCTGGCTACTCCAAGATGTACAGCAATAGTCAAACTTTCAGGGTACCTCTACAAGTTTTCTGCGTAAATATGGACATTTCAGCTTGCAGATACCATTGCGCCCCTGCTTATTTGAATACAGTGTGCAATCAGATGGGCTTGAATGTTTTGTGCATATATTTTTACACCTGCAAAAATCCGTTTCAAGTTCAAACAGTCATGTATTTTAATGGATCGATCCTTTATGGGCCACTTGACCATCAAAAACTCTTCCTTGGAGTATCCGGCATTCAGCTGGAAATGCTAAAATGAGCAGAAAGAGAAGTCCAAGGTATTTCAGTAATTTTCACCCAAAATGCAGCAGGTACTTCTATCTTCTGAATTGTCATTACATCAGTTACCATACAGTACTTGGTGCATTCTCAAAGTTTGCATGTTCTGCTTCCTGAACTGACAGTCTGCTTTCACTGAACTGACATAAAGAGGGAATTCTGAAAATCGCAAGGTGGTAAAAATGACTGGGATTGGTACACGCAAGCTGACTTATTGCATAATTTGGAATGAAAAATTATTCCACATACATAGGTGTATGAAAACATGATTAAACCTTTTCCACATTCAAAAAGTTAGAATTTTTTAACTCAGTTACTCTTCAAAAATGAGTAATGCTTGAAAATATGTCCTTGAATATCACAAAATTCTATAAGGCTGTTTATTCTTCCTTTGCATCATTACTTTGCATGGGAGCTTGATTTACTTCTTCTTGTTCTGGGTTTGTTTTTTTTTTTTTTTAATGCACCAGAGTTTAGAAAATGCTATGACCACTGCATCTAAGTTTAGAATTTTACAGTAACATTTTTGAAGCAGACCTGAGCAAAAATTTCTGCATTTCTTTTTCTTCATTTTTCCATTTTCTTCTTTAGCGGTCTCTTGAAAAATCCAGCCTGCAAAAAAAACCCCAAAAAGCACAGGGACTAAGAACTGCTCAAAGATACAACCGTACAATTGGTAGCATTCGTGTATTAGTTCTTACTACTGTTTTAATACTTTCAGTACCGTAAAAAGTCATTTAATATTTTATCATCAAAGTTCAACATTGTTTCTCCTGCAATAGAAAAACTAAATAGAAAAACTAAAAAGGAAAAACATGACATGAAAGCCAGTAAAAGGAGTACAGTTAATATATAGTGAGAGATTGCTGAATCATTGTTATGCTTACATAATGTCAAAGGCTAAACCACTTAATATTTGGTAGTCCGTTAAATAAATAATACTTTATTTTACACTTGTAAAATTATTCAAGAGATTATGCATGTTGAAATTTATAAACTGTAACATTCTAATGCAATTATGAACAAAATATTTAGCTTGGACAAGAGTGCCCACTTGTGGCAACACTTAAGCCACAGACCTAGCCTCTTGCTTAAAGAGAAAAACCTCATTATCAAGGGCCACAGCCAAAGCTAATAATGACCCCCCCTTCCCCCCCTTATTAGAGTCTTAATTGTACTAAAATCTCCTTTCATTTTTCTTCTCATGATGTACTGGCAATACAAGTTTCAACTGGTTAGCATTGTACATTATACACCAGGAAAATGTGTAATTAACTGTCATTCTACAAGATTTCACTCTACCGATAGAAAATATTAGTGTCTTTGAGGCTCTAGTTATAAGGAGGACACAGTAGAGAATTTAAGCATGGTTGTTTATTTTGGTAAAGACAAGAACGTGCAGCTTACCTTCCACAAAGCAAATATAAGCAATGCAAGAATCAAGAGTCCAGCGAAGATACTCAGGAGGATAACCCATAAGGGGACTGTACCCGGTGGGAGTTCTTTGGAAATCTTAATCATTGTCTGCAAAGTGTTCAGAGTGTAAGCAAGAAATAACTTGTCCTTGTAAAATATCAAGAGCAGCATGGTTTTTATCAATGTGCAGTGATTTTCATTCTAAGTTGTCCTGGGTTCAACATGGAGGAACC
>NW_010423671.1:0-15423 GCF_000710305.1 Buceros rhinoceros silvestris
CATGGGTGCACCCCGTCAGGGCCCCCTGATCTGTGGGTGTCCAGTTTGCCCAGATGGTCTCTAACCTGATTGTCCTTAACCAAGGGACAGTCTTCCTTTCTCCAGACTTTCTCCCCTTGGTCTCCAAGGTCTGGGACTTGTGAGGGCCAGCCTTAGCAGTAAAGACTGAATCAAAGAAGGCATCCAGTAACTCCACCTTCTCTGTGCCTTCCATCACCAGGGCACCCACCTCATTCAGCAACGGGCCCACATTTCTTCCAGTCTTCGTTTTGCTCCTGATGTACTTGAAGAAGTCCTTGTTGTTGTCCTTGCCAGATTTCTTGTCTCCTTTGCTTGTCTTATGACACTTAGGGATGCACCGATCTTGAGCTTGGAGGAAGTGCCTGAGTGTTAACCAGAGATATTTTGTAAGATGGGTGTGATTACCTGCATCAGAAAGTGAACAGGCCATGTTGCAAAGATTATAAATACACTCACCAAAAACATTAATGCTCCACTTGCACCCTTTTTAAAACCTTTTTTTCCTCATAACTGTTCCAAATATCACATTACATCAGCTGTAAATTCATTAAACATTGGTTCCATCTGGAAAAGTTGTGCTTATTTTGTACTGTAATAAAGTACAGTGTCTTTGAATTTCACATTTCTGTGTAGCCAATTTTTTCTTACCTGTTTGATCAGATGAAATTGACTCCATGAAATTTTATCAGAGCAGAAATCATCAGGCTATCAAATCATATATGAAGAAATTTAAGTGATAAGAACCTTTACTTTAACAGATTCATCACAGTTTTTAGGAACTAATGTAGAGAACAGTAAAGTTTAACACTTCTATTAACCTATATCGTGTAAAGAAATGGCTTAAATGAAAATGTAAGACATGGGACCTAACCTTGTATCCTTTTTGAAGGCAAGGAATGCCACATTCGGGCTGTTTCACTTGTGTAGGAATCTAGGATTTGGTCCTTTTTGATATATTATCCCATCATAGTCTTTATGACACAGGAAATGGCAGAAACATGAAGAACGTGGCAGGGTCCATGACCAGGGAGTTAGAAATAATGGTGACACTTTCAGTTAGGCTATATAATGTTATCTCCTTAGAGTATATACTTTTAGTTGTTTGATTTTGGCATCGTGTCTGAAAATAACTGAACACATTTATTTTCACAGTGAGGGGTCTATTTTCTCCTCAACGCATGTGCTTTATGTCCATTAGCACTAATGGCAGTTATATGCACACTTCCAGGGGAGAGGAGACTTAAATAGTCCATATAGATGTGCTCTTGTGGATCAGTAACCACTGATTTAAAGAATGTGAATTATAAAATGAAGTAAAACCTCAAATGAACACAAAAAATCTGGAACTTAACCAGAGAATATAACCAGCCATTGTAAATACACTTTACTCTCTGTAAGACCTAAATACTCAAACCTTTGCTGGTCTAGTAGTTGAGATATTATTATTGTGACAGTACGTATAACATGTTTTAGCTTCTGTGGTCCTATGGCTTCTTTACTGGGCAGCAAGTTTTCTGTATGGTAGAAGCTGATTTTAACAGAACGTGGACCACTGACTATAGATTTATTCACGTGTCCAGATGATTGATAGTTAGACATAACTGCATGTCTCTTTTGTAGATATACTTTGTAGAAAGCTTGCTCTCATTGTACATGCTTCAGTGATGTTACACAGTTGCCACGGTCATAAATATTTTCTAACAACCGTGTTTGTTGCTTACCTGGCTTTTTGAGAATGCTCTTTGCACTCTTGGCTGTGAAGGAAGCAGCTTCTCATCCACCTTCTGTTATTTCTCCACCCCCACCTCCACCCCGCCAATTAATCTCCTCCAGGACATATTTTGCTTGGACTGTGACTAAATAGATAGAAACTGTAAATGATTTATTATTTGATTGTAATAAAATAGAAAGTAAGTTTGCAGCACTGGATTGGAGAGTTTGAAACTGGAACCACAAGGGGCTTATTACTGTAAGTTATTTTTGTTAAACTAGTTACAGGACAAACTATTGCATCTATTTGGCAGTCTTTTGGACAGTTGATTCTAGTCATGCTTTTAAAGGGTGACTGGTATGACAGGTGGAGCTGGAGAAAAGTAAGGTCTTTCCCTAGACCATCCAGGAAAGCTGGCTCTGCCAAAGGAAGCAGTTGCCTGGGATTCTTTACACAGTTATTACCTCTGTTCTCCTTTCCTTGCAGTGAAATCAGAATCATAGTGATGTTTATGAGACTTTGTTAGGCCTCAGACTTTGTATCTCCTTAAGCCCTTTTAGGGCTCCTTCTCCATTTGCTTCATGATGGGTGTTAATCCTGTATCTCATTTTCAAGTATGTGACCTGTGATACAGGAGCTGGCAACTGCCTGAAATACATGGATGAAGTACAGTAAGGAATATCCTACTGGTGCCTGTAAAACAATTTCCTTTGATTTCAGCAGCCTTTAACAACTGATCAGAGATTCTTAGGCTTCTAGACAGAGAGAAATGCATATTGGTGACCAACTCCCACGTTTCAGCATGGCTATTGAATCGCTTATTTTTCTGGGTAGAGTGGGTAAGGGTTGGTACTTTGTGCTCCTACCTTGAGATCCCTGTGTTTCACTGTAGTTTTCATATGGAAAACATATCCAGTATCTCATTCATGCAGTTAAACTGCTGTAGCCCAGAGAGAGAAATACGAAACTGGGTTTTGTGTCACATAGTTACCCAGGTAGATTTTCCAGTAGGTTTACTTTTTGCCATCATAAAGCTCCTGTAGAGCACATACTGAGTTAGGAAATGCTTTTATCACAAAAGCAGAGTTGAGACTCGCCATAAAATACTTCATTTTAAAATCTGTGTTGAGTTACAACTATTCTTGGAACACAGATAAATGGCTCCCGCATATATCGTGAAGGCAAATTTGAGCAATAATAAAAGGGGTTGTGCTTACACCCAAGTTTTATTCAAAAGTGTTCAAAGATCGAGTAAGATACTGTAGTTACAACAGCGTGCACCATCTAGGCATAAAGGATAATTAAATGGATTGTGAGGCAATGCCTGAATTTTACCATTGGTATTTTTGCTAGGGAGGTTGGAACACTGGCTTCGGAGAATTTTAAAAGCACGTTTTAACAAAGGAGAATCTCTTTTAAGAGTTGTTGGAAAATGCAAAGAGCTAATCTTTTGATTTACTTCCCCTCCGCCCCCAGCTTTATAATGTTCAGTCTTAAGAGACTTTTAAAACTGAAAGCTCTTAGAGATGACTGAAATAAAGAAAATGACAGCATACTAGGAACTCCAGCTTTTTACTGGAATAATATCTGAAATATCGAAGAGAAGCAGCTCTTCATCCCTCATCATTTGAATTTTGACTGACGCTGCCAGTATTCAGAAAGGGATTTTTGAAATAGCTTAAATAAGAACTCCCTAATAAAAAAAATGCACTAGTTTGAAATCAGTCAATTTAATTACTGTGTTTTATGAAGGCCATTACCCATTGCTGATTACTAGGGTGATAAAATCTTTAAGCTTTGGTAGCCTCCATAGGGGGTGAGCCGATCTAAGTAGAGCAAAGTCCAGTCATTATCACCCTAAATACTTGTGTTTCTCATTACAATATTCATTACTTTAGGTTATTGTGAATGCTTTGAGGTATTTATGTAAGCACTGGTTTATTCCCCTGTAGAAAATCAATGTTATTATGCTGATAAGTTAAAACCAAGTATTTATATACTTTCAGAGTTTAAAACAAGGCTTGGTTACATCCGGAGATAGAAATGCATACATTTATGCCTGTGAGTACCCCTGTGCACTCCTATTCATGGCTGTGTGCTTGACTGCACGGTCCTATTGGTCTGATAAGAAATGGAAAAGGGTATGAGTTACCTTGTTTCTTTCCGTCTGTTTTGGTACTTAAGTAAGCTGGAATGGGGGTGTGCGTTCCTTATAATAATCTTTATTAGGGAAGTACTTTTCAAGAGGGAAAACTGAGCCATGATCTAACTAATCTGAATTATTCAAGGCTGGTTGCTGGGGGTTGGAGCTGTTAATCTCCAGAGCCAGTCTAGAGCCTTGCACTTCCCTTTCCCTGCCACCTCTTGTCCATCATGCAGCATCCCTGCCTCCTGGCTCTTCTTAGCCACCTTTGTCGTGGCCTTCTGACTTACAAAGCATCTTCATAAAACCAATGATGATAGATAAAAGATGATAACAGATAAAAGATGACCTCAAAATTATTTCCCTTCTTGTTTAAAAATGTGTAATTTTTAAAAGAACTCTTGATGTGTATCAGAGAGAGATGTGGACCTGGACTATTGGAAGAGGAGACTAGCCTGTGGAGAATGAAGAACTTGGTGTGACTAGCCAAGGAATTCTGAGCCTGGTGCAAATATAGATGATTCATGTCCTTGCAGAGATAGGAGTGCTTGGGACCAGGGAGAGAGAACTAGTGAAGCTGAGGACACGCTGCCACCAGTGCATGTGGCTGCAAGCTGGCCATGTATTCGAATAAAAAATCAGAATATTTTTAACTAGCAGAAGTTGTAGACCCTAGCAGGTAGGGACAGTGGGACAGACAGCCTCTCGAAGTGCAGCTTGTCAACAGGGTTTTGTGATATGCCTGTTTGTGATACAGCAGTGGGTTGTACCCAGTGTACTGGGTCACTCTCCTGCCTATGCCATGATGTGCGCTTGTTCTTGGTAACAACAGAGTTTCTTCTGCTTTGCTATATAAATAAATGGATGTGAAATTCCACTTTCATTTTGCTGTTGGAACATTGCTTGTTAAAATTAAAGAAGGAAGCACCATTTTTTAAAAAAGATTCCCTTTCTCTCATTTGTTAATTAGACAGTGGAATTAAACAGACATTAGTGAAAACAGACAGTAAAGGGGACTGGGGGGGTTAAAAAGTCATTGTAAAAATTCAGTTGTTTCTTTATCCTTGCCTTCCAGTTGCTTATGATGAAATATTTCAGTAGTTCTCCAGAGACAGCTTACTAGCTCCCTGGATAATTTAATGGGATAAAAAGACATGAGTTTCCAATATGATACAAATATCTTTGATACAAATTCCTCAAGCCCTCATCATATGAAATAAAAAGATTAAGAAACCAACCAACCAACAAAAATCTGGCTCCAGTCCGTTTTAGTAATTTGCACACTACTTTTAAAGCCGACGTATGTTTCCTTTTCCCTTGCAAAGGCCCAGATCCTCCCCCTGCAGAGAGGATCAGAGAGAACAAGCCACATGTGACAGGAGTTAATCATGTAGCTTAATGCACTATTAGAAGGCACTCAGATAACGAAGTGATGAGAGCGGCAGAAGAGAAGCTGTAAGAGATCATTCCCTTTCTGCACAGTAAAGCCTGCAGGAGGTGGAGAAGGGAGAGCTCTGTGTGACAGTCTTTCTGCTGGTATTTTTCTGCTGAGCTGGGAAACACTGTAAAGGGCAAGAGAGAGAGGTGAAAGGCAGGCTCCAGATTGGCCATACCAGTCCGTCCACTGTATGTTTAGTGCTTCAGCGCTACCGGTGACTCCACTGCTAGCTCCTCAGTTACCACTTCTCCTGAAAACCTTTCAAGAGGCTTAGTGGAAAGGATAATCTGGGTCCAGGCTTTCCATAGTAGTTGTAGGTGAGGCAGTGGAAGCTGAGCAAGTGCTTCAGCTGGTCTGCTCCCTCCTGAGCCTGCATCCTGGAACACTGGTGGGGGACAGAGTTGAAGTCAGTGCATGTTAACAGTGACACAGAGTATGTATTTTAAATATCTAGTTAGTCTGTTGGGTGATATTTTATCTGAAAGTTTTTACCCCCTTTCTTTTGTAAAAAGAAGTGTACTGGGAAACGTTCATAGCTTTAAGTAACAGACAATGTGGAAGGGGAAAAGCAGCAAATGCAAAATTTAGTTTAAGCTCAGTTTCTGTGCAGCAATTTGCAAAGTTCATTGAAATTCATGTGTTACTGTGGTGATAAAATACTTCTAAAACACAAGCTGCTTTGTATAATTAATTTTCTTCATGATGTGTCTGTGGTTCTAACCTGTCACATCCACTAGCAGTTTTCATTTTGAGAATCCTTAACTATGTTTTCAATCTTTTTTATGGTCTGCAAAATGGTCTGTATTTTGAACATAAAAAATATTTAATTCGTGACTTGGAAAGTGACAGTTAAACCTAAAATATCAACTGAGGATAACTCTGGGCCTTAATAAATCCTATCCAGCAGCTAAAATTCCATATTCAGTATTTAATTTAAATGTGAAATGTATCCTCCAGTGCCTAGAGTGGTGGAAAAGTCAATGTCTGAAGTGAAAAAAAAAAAAAAGCCAAACCCACAAAAAACCAAACCAAACAAAACAAAGCCGCCTGCTATTTCATGGATGAGCTTTTGCAGATAATGGCATGTGTGCAAAATCTCAGGGAAGGCAGCAACTCCCCTGCAAATCAAAGTCTTTGGGCAGTTCATAAGCTGCTTTTGGTAAGAATCCGTTTGTCAACCGAGAGCCAGAAAGCTGTGGCAGGAATCTTTTACGGTTCCTGTTCTGCCAGATTTCCTGGCATGAATCACGGTGTGGACATGGCCTACTTGGTTTGGAAAGGAAGCTAGCTGAGCTGAAGACACCATAATTTATTTCTTTCCTGAGGCAATAGTCCTTCACTCAGCTGAACTTCCAGGGAGGTACCTTTGCCAGTGCAGCAACCTCACAGGCTGAAGCTCTAGTATTTCAAGTAAAAACGATGGGACAGTTCTTCCAATCAATGTAGTTGTCAGTAAAAAAATGGTAGGTATTGGAAAGAACAGTAGGTTGAAGGCTCCTTACCTTCTAGTTTTCATCCATTTGGTATTTTTTAGGCTTTCTAGTGCAATGATTAGAAAGGATAACATAATTCTGTAGAGGAGGAATTCTTCTGATCCCTTAGCCCCAAGCATTAAGTGTCCTGAAACTCATGCAAAAAATATCGGAACTTTTTGATGACTTTGAAAAATGGCACTCAAAGCAGGACTGAGATCCCCATGGGAGATGAATGGCAGGCAGTGTGCCTCACTATTTTCTTTAATCAGCCTTTAAATTAATAGCACTACAGAAGTGGTGGAAAGGTAGGAATTGCAAGAAGCTTGCTGCTTAGGTCACCACCTCTTTTGAAGCAAAATTGTTAGCTTTTCTGAAGCATGGCAGATGCTCTTTTTGCTCCTGTAGTTGATTAATTATATTAAATCTCTTGTTTCCAAGCAGGCCAATAGTCTCTGCCGTTGAAAGTATCAGTCGAGGAGATCCATGGAAGAGGATCCCCATGATGTGATTGGTGAAAGCGCTTTGGTGTGCTTAAGAACAGGCTATAAGCTTATAGCTTAACGTTTCCATTTTAAAAATAAGAGGTGATCTAACGAAACAAAAGTCATCAAAATTTTGACTTTCAGTCATCTCTTTCAAGATGACTGGTCATTACTCAGTATTGTTTCTTCTGTAGCTGGTACCAAATGCAGCGTTCTGATACGTTAACTGAGGGAAGCATAACCTGTCTGATAGCTTGGACATCATTCTTTCGGGTTAATTCAGGAGAGCCTGAGCCAACTCTGATATTATAGATGGAACTGTGGCATTGTCTACAATTACAGATACTTTCCACTTCCTTGTTTCCTTTTCCATATGCCCTATCGAGTTTTAATCCTTCAGGCTGAAGTTTTCCATAATTGGTGTTTGCTTCCAGCATGGATTTTGTTTTTTACTTTTTTAATCTTTTCTAAAGATTAAAGGCAGTATCATAACGCAAAATGAGTAATATGCTCAGATTGAGGGAGTTAGCCTTAACTCTGACATTCCCTATCTTTGAAGTGTTAAGAGTCTGCAGTCTTACTGTTCTGTTAGCATGCATTTGTGTGTCATGTATGTGTAATTTACAGACTACATTTTAGTCTGTTCTCCTGTTAGACAGGCATTGAGATGATTGCTGCAGACAAAGAGGACTAAGTTTAGGAAAGAATTAATGGGCATTCAAATGCTTGAGTTGCTGTGCGGGCCCTTTATACAGTGTATCTTTGCACATTACATATAAATTATTAAAATAACACCATTGTTTGCTTGGTATTCAAAACATAATTTACCATCAACTGTGTAACAATTCAGCAGCTACTGTTCTCCTTAGGAGAAAAAGTCAAAGTTTGCTGAAAATGGATTCGGTTTCTGTTTGAGATTAAGCTTTTTTTTGTCATATAAGCTAATATTTTGTCTTCTTTTTAGTATGGCAGCACTAGTTAAATCAGACCCTGCTGGTGAATTGCAAAGAAATAAATCACAACAGACATTAATCTAGATGAGGGCTAAGTAATTAACTTCATAGAAGGGTGGCGTATGCTGTGTCTGTGACACTAGACTGACTGCTGTGCATAGAATAAATGCAGTATTTAGGCTGCCTATGGTATTCCACCCCTTCAATTAAGTAAACAAATATATATAGAGCTACTCTGGAGTGTATCCTTTGTGGTCAAAACACTGTATCTTATTAAAATCATCTGCATGCAGTATGTGGGGTTTGAGTTCCTGCCAGTGGTTTCATCCATTGTTAACAGTGATGCTCGGCTCTCCCAAGAGTTAAATACAGTGGTACTATAGCTATGTGAAAAGGGTGCTCTTAGTTACTTTGGTGGCCATTTCGTTGCATATTACCACCCACTTTGTTTCCATCCATGTGTGTGGCATAGGGTGTTGCCTGGAAAAATATAGGCTTTTTCAGGAAAAAAAAAAATCCATATAGGTTGAGAAAAATATCAAAGGAGGTCTGTAATTTATTCTGAGGGGCAAGACCAGGGCCAGAATAGGTGTATGCTAGCTGGCTTTCTGTGTGCCTTTCAAGATACTTAGTATTTACATTTACGCATCTGTTTTCACCTCAGTGATAGTGATAAAGCATCTGCTGAACTCTGGAAGATCAGTTGCTTAAAGCAGAACTACAGTTCTTTTCTTTTTTTTTTTGCATTTGAAAGTATCACAATCATCATTATGCGAGTGCTTTCTTTTACCTGTAAAATTAAACTGATTGTCTACAACATCAGGCTGAAGTAGTTATATTTTACCGTGATCACAAATATTTTTACCTACAATGTCGTAATTGCATTCAGATCTTTTTGTGTTCAGACCTTTGTGTTTGCTGCACAAACTGCTTGCAGCAGAGTTCTTTTCAATACAACACTTAGTTTTAGAGGGTGAGATGGACAAAATTGGTTGAGAAAATTTCTGCTTAAACAGCGAAAATTATATTCTCCCGAAGTTACACTTACTGGATGATGCTATTAAATTGAAAGAATATAAAAATGATGATAAACCACAGACACAAATAACTTAGTGTGAAATCCAAGATTTTAATCATTAAAGTTAGTTTACCAGTCTTGCTATTTTCGACAAATTCAAATTAATCTGGGTATTTTCTAAGCTTTAATCAGCTATCTTTTCAGAAAGAGAGCTTAACTTGCCTTTCTCAAAAGTTATAATAGCAACAGAGTATTTTAGAGATGAGAGGAACATGAATTTTCATATAGTTTTTATTATCTCTCCTGGATATGAGATTTTTTTGCAAATTTGGCTGCATTGAAGCAGAGACAGGATTGTCCAAAATAAGATCAGCCTTTGCCTCCAAACAGCAACAAACCCAAAGGCAGCTAATAAAAGATGGGTGTTAATCAGGAGCATGGTGACTAGCTGTAGAAACCCATTGACTAAGGCCAGAACAAGGTTTTCTATGTACGAAAATAAGAAAGCGTTGTACTTCTATGAAACGTGTTTGAATGGGTTTTAGATTTTTGACTCGGGAGCTGCTGTCACCCTTAGAGCATATCTTGGACCACCATGCAGGCTCGTCTGCAAACATCTAATTGAAAACAGTGTGTGGCAATATGGTTGTGCGGGCTGGCTGCAGACCACATACTTCGGCAGATCATTCCAAGTCATGGTGTAACGGTTCATTTTCAGATTCCCCTTTTACACCTGCGTCCATGGGACATGTGTGTTAGAAGTGATTACAGACTGTTCTGTTTGAAAAAATTTGCCCTTTCAGAATGACCCCTCAGCTAGAAACAGTGCTGAGGAAGTTCTTCCCACAGCTATTTCTGCTTTGAGGTGTCTGAACTCTAGGTGAAGACAAAAAAAAAGTGGTTATTATCCTGGTGATTGTGATTGCACAATACTTTCACCAGTGATCAGCGCTGCAGGTTATGAACCAGTGACGGGTAGAATGAATGACCCATGAGGCGCAGTCATTGAAAGGAAATGCCGTAGGTTGAACACGGACCAGTGTGCTCCCTTCGAGCCTATGGGACACTGGATCCTCCGAAGTGGAGTCTGCTGCTGCTACTGAAATTGCATTTTGCCTCCTTCTCAGGAGAGTCCCCAGCCCTCAGAGGACAGCTGTACTGGACAAGAGCATGGAGGGATGAAGGCAGGAAGAGTTTGCCCACTCCCATCCCGAAGATTTATATGCTCCAAGGAAGGCAGGGAGCCAGGAATAAAGTGAAATATCCTCAATGAATAATTCATTTGCTGGAAAATGGTTTTTCAGGGAAACTGAAGCTATGCAGAGATTTGGACAAATTGAGCTGAAACACTTTCAGCCATAAAAAAGAGAAGAGAGGAATATATGAAAATCTTGAAATATGTTGTAATATCTTATTTCAGCCTTCTGGATAGATTCCTTTAAAAGGCACATTCAGTGCTTGCTTTTTTTTTTTGTCTCAAAATCATTCCTTTTTTCTTTTTTTTAATAAACCTAACTTAAAAGAGCAGATGTTGCTAGGAAGTGTTAAATGATCTGAAGACAAACAGATTTGTGTCTTCAGGCATTGTTGCTTTTCTGGTTGCTTGGAGAGCCCAGCACTAGCTGACACGAACGGCAGTAGCTAGAGTTGTGTGGTCAGAGCATCTCCCTTTGGAGTTCTGTCCTATGGTAGTGGTGTTCAGTGAAGTTGCTAATAGCAGAGTTTCTGAGAAAACACGGGAAGAACTGCTTGCGTTTTTAAGATCTCTGGTGTTTGAATTGGCATCTCTGCACACAGGGGAAATCTTTGCCTTGACAAGAAGATGGAAGAGGCTGTTTCTGGTGAAACACACACTCATGCTGCTGCCTGTGACTTGCTGGCCTGGCGAGACTCAGTGGGGAGAGGGCTCTGTTAACCTCTCACCAGATGCACATAAACCATCTCCTTGGTCAGTACTAGCGTGAAGGGGGGCACGTGTTTGTGCTTCAGGGCTGGAAAGGTAACAGGTAAGTGAAGTGCTTGGCTACAGTCATCACCCAGGAAACACAGAGAAGGTTCAGAGATTCTCACTGTGAGATACAGTTGCGTCCTGCACTGCCGAACTCGTGTAGGATTGGGACACACTGGCAAGGCAAAGCTGGGTGCTTGCCAGGTCATTTCTGTTAGGTCTGGTCATTTTATCCTTTATCTACAGTGCAGAATAGCACAAGTTGGAACAATCTTACCTTTAAACCTCACAAGCCTTGTTGCTTCAAAGTCTGCTGTAACCCCGTGACTCTGCAAAATGAACTGGGGGACCTACCGTGGTTGACCTATGTGGCCCAACTAGGCAAATGCCTTCTTTCCAAATCTAGATGTTGTTTAGGTCCTCCCTAGTCTTCAAAGCACAGCTCAGAACATTATCACCCAAAAAAGAAGAGGATGAGAATGATACTAGAGACAAGAGGCTTCTAGCTGGCCAGGAACCAGCCACCTCTAGCAGATGGGAGGGAGAACAAGAGACAGGGAGAGCTCAGCTCCTAATTCACGATCCTTTTGCTCTTGCCTCCCATCATCTCACTTCCTAGGCCCTTTGTATTCTGTTCTGTCCAGTAAAGAGCTGAGTTCCCTTGGTATATGTACACATGGTGGACTGGGGAAGCACAGGCTGGGGGAGATTCACATAGGTATAATGTTATTTATCTGTAATAAGATAAACTGATAACTGTAATGTCTCGCGAGAATAGGCAGAGATCTATTTAGTGTTGCTGTCTGGAGGCTGCCCCAGGGCTTCCTGAAATCCCCAATTCACCTCTCCAGTGTTTAATATTAATTATGGCTCTTGCATATCAGCCTCCATGTGCAGCACACAGTCTGGGGACTCAACTGAGCTCGCTTTGCGTGAGCGTCTGAAGGCTGCTGGCTGGAGGTGTTGCACAGGGGGGCTTTCCTTTTCCAGCCACGATGTTCATGCGTGCTTAAATCATAGTAATGGAGGTGGTGGAAAAATTGAGAGTTTACATCACGTAAATCAGGGTTTTTTAGTGTCAGCAAGAGAAACAGTCTGTAAACTAGTTTAAATGATAAAATCTTAAATGTGTCTAGTATTTCGTATGTAACATACCTTTGTTATTTGTTATACGTATATTGTATATGTACATATACAATATATATTGTTATATATATTGATCATGTAGGAAGCACTTACAAATACTCATAGATACTGAGTGCTTTTGGAAGAATATGTTATGAAAGTGAATTGGGGGAGGAGATCTATAAAGTTAATACTGATACAAAGAAAACTTCAATTTTCTTTTTTTTTTTTTAAAGAAATGAGAGACCCCACTCATCCCAACTTAAATATCTTTACCCAGTTAAAAATGGGGCACCGTCCTAACATCTTGGGAAGGTGTTTTCCTATACTAAATTCTCAGTCCCGTAATCAGCTGAGCACGTGTAACTTCAAGCAGAAGCAGGTTTATTTGGATGCGTAAACTCATCGTCACACTTGCAGGTCAGTCAGCTTGCAGCCTGAACTCTTGATATTTTAAAAGCCAGACCACAGACAAAAGTAGCCCTCTCCCAGCAGCTTAATAGACAGAGTTTGGCTAAAGCCACCACCTTGGTTTTGTAATACTGGTTTTCCTCATTAGATTTGCTATCTGATGCAATCTAAATGTATCTAAATGTAGTATTTAAGTTAAAGCGGTTTGAGTAATTTGGTCAATTAATTAGGTGAAGGTTGCGCCTACCTTCCATTGTGAAGGGATCAAATGAGAGCGCTTAATAGCATGAGTGCTTAATAGCATTTATTTCCTTGTTCTGCTCCGTACCTTAGTGTCAATTAATTCAAACAACCTTCTGAACCAAATGTTTAATATTAGTTATCATATTAAGCTGTTGTGCTTTGGTGAACATTTCTACCCTGCATTGCCATCACGACTGTTGGGACTCAGCACGTGCTGCTTTGTAGTAACTGGAAGAGGGCAGAAAAATGGCAAAAAAGACAAACAAGCGAAGAACACCCAGATAGCTCTAATCCTCTGCCCTTCATCTGTGAAGTATCTCCTCGTTTCCTCTACCACTGCCCTGGTATTTACAGAAAAAATGCAGGAGCTGAACGGGAGATTCCACAGATAGATCCAGGCCTTCAACACTTGTGGGTGTCAGTGTCCCCGGCTGAATGAACTTGAATGGAAAATGACTGGAAGCGGAGCATTAATTCAGACAAGAATTTGAATTGGGATTTGTGGATGCTTTTGGTTTTATTTATGGTCTTTTGCTGTATAACTATTGTGGTTCGGTATTAGAGCCTGCACAGAAAGAAGTGGGGGGAATAAAAGTAACTTTTTCCTTTGACTTCATTATTGCTGAAGTTTCCCTCCGCATCCCTGAGGAATTTATATTAGAGAGGCTTATTCTACTCACAGTCTATTAGCAGGATTGGCCCCTCATTGAAAGCGTGATGCAGTGTGTGAGATTAAATAAGGTAAAATAAGACAAAGTTCTAAATAATTAGATAGTGTGTGGGCACTGAATGTTTTCATCTCTGTGTTAAAGGTATTCACGTCAAGCATTAACTGTTTTGTGAACTGAGTCATTAGAAACGGCCCGGGTCTTGCTAACACCATCAGCTAACAGCAGTGCATGTAATGCATACATTCCAGTTTGAGATACTAAGTTGTTCTAATAGGCTGGACTTTGATTTTATTTGTCTGTGGTCATGCTGTGGAGCAAAGGAAATGAAATTATCTCAATGTCAGAAATATATTTCACTTTTTTCTTTAGAATGATGTATTGTCTTCTTCAGCCATTTAATACAATGTAGGACTTTAAAAGACAAGGAGAAATGAGGCTTTATTAAATTCAGTAAGTCCTTTGCCTAGGATATTGTTCCACTTCAATGATTTTACTACTTGAAATAAGTGAGACTCATTTAATGTTCTCACTCCAGACTTCGATAAATCATACTGCTGTATGTATCACCAGAAATGAAACCTTTCAGGACACAAATAACAGTAACAGGGAAATTGCTATACAGCTGCTTTTGGTTCCATCTGTGATAGAAGGATCTCTGCACTGTTCCTTTACTCACTGTACAGTAGCTCATGTAGGTGTGTGGCTGAGACCCAGCCTGTCCTATGGATACCTGTGTGTTGGTGCACTGATCTCCATTCTGGTGTTACATTTCCTCCTGCTGGGATTTGAAAGAACAGAGCTGTCTTTCAATTAACAGCCATAACATATCCACATCTGTGCATGTAAGTGTGACACAACTGTCTCAGATTATTGACTCGTCTACCCTGGTCTCTGTTCCTGTGAAAAGTAAAGGAGAAAAATGCATAAACAGGAAGGCAAAGAAGGAAAACCCAAAGTGTGCAGTGACCCCTATTACCGAGAGCTGAGATGGCTTTCACGGAGATTGCATGTGTCAGTCTGTAGCCTCAGTAAATGCTGAGCACTGATTCAGTGCTTCAACAGGTAAAAACCCAAAATTGTTTTATGCCAGCCCTTCATAATGTAACTGATTCACTGCTATAACAAAGAATCATACAATCACAGAATGGTAAGGGCTGGAAGGGACATCTGGGGATCATCTAGTCCAAAGCCCGTGATAAAGCAGGCTCTACTAGAGCAGGCTGCACAGCAGCACGTCCAGGTGCATTTCGAGTATCTCCAGAGGAGGAGACTCCACAGCCTCACTTGGCAGCCTGTTCCAGTGCTCTGCCACCCTTCTCTACCCAAAAGTAAAGAAGTTTCTCCTCATGTTTACATGGAACTTCCTGTGTTCCAGTTTGTGCCCATTGCCCCTTGTCCTTGTCACTGGGCACCGCTGAGAAGAGCCTGGCCCCATCCTCCTGACACCTGCCTTTTTGATATTGGTAATAAGCATTGATAAGATCCGCTCTCAGCCTTCTCTTCTCCAGGCTAAATAGACCCAGGTCGCTCAGCTTTTCCTCATAAGAGAGTTGTTCAGTCCCCTAATCATCTTCATAGCCATTTGCTGGACTCTCTCCAGTAGTTCCTTGTCTTTCTTCAACTGGGGAGCAGAGAACTGGACACAGGATTCCAGATGTGTTCTCACCAGGGCAGAGTAGAGGGGGAGGAGAACATCCCTCTACCTGCTGGTCACTCTCCTCCTCATGCATTCCAGGCAGGATGCCATTGGATGCCTTGGCCACGTGGGCACATTGCTGGTTCAT
>NW_010423672.1:0-5822 GCF_000710305.1 Buceros rhinoceros silvestris
GAGGGGGCGAGCGCCGCCGTCCTGAGGGCCCTGCCTGGCCACCACCACTGCGGTGCTTTGCGGGTTGTTTGTTGCGGTGGTTGATTGGTTGGTTGAGCGGAATGTTTCCTTTCCCCTCGTTTTAGCCCCTTTTTAGGCATCCATGAAAACAGCCAAGGAGCTTTGGGGCCTGCTGTTGGCTGAGGGGTTGCCCGTTGGGGCCCCTGGGTTAGTTCAGGGGGATGTGAGGGAAGCAGCCTCTAACCAAGACAGGCCTCTTCAGATGGAGACTGGAGCCAAACGTTGTTCACGCGTCCCTTGGTGCTGCCATGCCTGGGTGTGCCACCTCTGGGAGTCTTTGCACCCTCCATGGGAAGCCCCCTGCCCAGAACGTCGTCAGCATGGAGCGCAGAGCAGACAAACAATGAGATTGTGGAGGAACAGCCCCTGTTAGGACTATATATGTGAGAGCTGTACCAGAAAACCCTAAAAATGAATGGAACTCTTGTTCTCTCTCTGCAGTTTTGGTATTTGTCGTTACCAAAACCTAAAGCAGAGGCTGGAAAACGCCAGTGTGAGCATAAAGGCCTTAGCAGCTGGTAGGCCGTCAGCTGTTGTGACAACAGGGAAAGGCAGCGCTGACATGGGATTTAGCAGTAGCAGGGTGATGTTTTAAAAAGGGAGACCAGATCTTTTTTTATTTGACAGAGTAGTGGATCGTGTGCTTGCAGCAGTATTTAATGTATAGGTAATGTCAGTTATGGGGTTCTGCCCCAGGCAAGGAACTGTTCAGGGCTTAATCTGCTTTTCACGAGTGATAAGAGAATTCTGCGTTCCCCTTCTCTTTTCCAATACTTTACTCCATGTATCTTAATTACAATAGCTCCTTTCTCACATAGATAATTTTTTCTCTGAAACCTGCAGTTCTTTTTTCCTGTGTTGTTACAGTATATATACTGATCAGCCTGGTTCCTGAAAGATTATGTTGCTGCTGAATCTCCATTACTCATAAAGATCCTAGTGGTGTATTTCTCAGGAAAAAACCACAAAGATGTGATGGTGCTTAGTGCTGTGTGTAAAACCAGGGTAGAGCTAATGCGGTCGTGACATAGTCCATGACACTGTCTTTGCTGTAAAGGAAAAAAGTGGTGTCTTTTACTGTCACACTGGAAAAGTGTGACAGTATTTCTGTCATGTGCTATTTGTAATAGGTTTCATTTCCCAAATAACAGAATTCTACAGAATGACATAGAATTCCCCTGAGTAATAGTTTACTTTCATACTAGTATGCTTACGTGTAGGTTTTTTTTTTACCTAGTTACTAATCTTGCATATGTGTCTCAAACATAGAAATTGGATTTAGCAGGACTGATGACTCATTGCTTCTGTCTAACAGTCCTGAAATTGAAAACACAGACCAACTTTAATAGTGGCAAAAGCAAGAGGAAACCCACTGGTTTCAGTGAAGCTGTGCCTCCCTGGGCTAGCTCGCTCTACAAGTGAGCTTGGTAACCTGTTTCTTTTCAGATGACTGTTTCACAGTAGCAGCCAGGTAAGCAGAGTTAATGCTGTGCAGCACTGTGCTGGAAATCTTGGAAATGACTGAAAAGATGGGCTTACCTACCTCACACCTGAGCACTTGTAGTGCTGCAGGGGCTGGCTATCCTGTTTGAGGTCCGAGATCCCTGTGCAGCATGACGTGACAGATTTGGTTAACTCGCTTGGAGCATTCGAGATAAGGAGAAAGGAAGTCCCAGGACCCTTTATTAGTTTGTCGCGTTAGGTGTACATTACTTGTCTAACAAACACCTGCTCCATGGTCTGCTCTTTCCAGCTGTTCAGTATGTGGTAGCCATTAACAGATGACGAGCTGTAACAGATATTAAGCAGAAGTGCTACGTTTTTAGGTTGAGATGCCAGCGAAGTCTCAGCATGTGTTCTGTAGCACCCAGCATGCTCAAAGCACTGCAGCTGACTGCAGTGGTGAGGGCAAGGGACTTCAGTGCATCAGACTTCTGGGACAGACATTAAATCAGGCAGACAATAAAGGACATGCAGCCAGCAGCCACTTGTGAAAAATTTGATTTAAGTAACATTTTCATCATCTCACATGAGCAGTGTTAGAGTCTTGTTTTTCAGGCAGAAATGAACTGCTGTAATCTTGAGATGGCTGTGTCGGTCTGTCTCATTGACCCTGACACCTTCAGTACTGGTCTCAGCAGTACCACCCTTAAAGGCAGTAAGTAAACTCCCTGTATTGTGCAGCTAGTGTCCTACCACACACTGGAGAAGGTCTTGCCATGTGCCTCTCCTCTGTTTTCAAGGAGTATATCACATGAGCAGTCACTCCCTCTCCACTGCTGTCACTGTCATGCACCAGGACCCCTTCACCATCCATGCACTCCCAAATTTGTGCCTTCATAACACAGTGTTTGCTTGTGGCTCTTGTGGTGTGTGCTCTGACCCAAAGTGATAGGACACCTCTCCAGTTGACAGCACATTGTGCTTTCTCTGGGAACAGTGAGAGTAATGTCAGGCTCGTACTGATTGTATTTTTAAGCCACTTATTGTCTTTATATCTAAATAAAAGAGGGTAGGCCTAAAATCCAGCTTAAAGAGCGCTGTGCTGTCATTCCGGGCAGGGCTGCCCTCCCCAGTGAATTTGCTTGCTGCATCTAGTAGTTCAGTGGGGAGCACTGGTGCCAAGCACAACTGACTGAGGTGCTCGCTGTCCTCAGACTTGCTCCGTAAGGACTGTGTACCATAATCTAAAGGGAACTTTAAATCATTGTCACTTTTCCTTTTCTTTATCTCTTTATTCTGGTCCCCACTCTTTCTCTTTTGCTGCCTGCTTTATTTATGTGCCTCTTATTTATGGTTTGTGCCTCTCATTTATGGTTTGTCCCTCTCCTTTTTCTATGTGTTTCTTTCCCAGTTTCCCCTTTGTCATTGCGTCTTCCCTCTGCTTCCCTCTAACATCTTCTCCCTTGTCACTTGCCTCATTCCTCCTACAGTCTTTGGCTTGTTTCTCCCTGTCTTTTCCTTTGTTAATTGGACCTCTGAAGGAAACTGTTTCACTCAACAGGACATCAAAGAACAAGCAGCAGGTGCAGGAATAACCTTATTGTTTGAACTTCTACCACCTCTCGACAGCAGAGCAAACCTGGCAGGAACAGCTCCTCTTTTTCTTTCCCTGACTAATTAAGAGAAGAGACGTCATAAAAAGGAAAACAAGACGGAATGGTGATGGCAAGGGAAGAGGGCAAGCAGGGGAGGATAAGAGGGTACAGAAGCCAGAGGGAGGAATATAGAAATAATAGACTATAACATATGTTCATTGACACCACAGGCAAAGTTTAGTAAAGCCACAGGACTGTAGCAAACCTCCAAGGATACTCACATCATCCTGTGCTCTGGTTATTCTGCTGGAAACCTCCTTACATTAGTCACCCTCATCTCTGGGTTGGCTTCTCTGTCCTGCTGTAATGTCCCATTTCTCTCTACAAGCGTAGCTTAAAGTGCTACTGATAATGTAAACATTTCTGCTAATGGCATCAGTCATCACCACCCCCTGAATTTCAACAAAACAAAATAAACCAAAACAAAACCTAAAAATGAGGTTTTAGTTACAGCATAGCAGAAATATGGAAAGATAAAGTCAGGAACAAATAACACAGCAGAACTTACTGTTAGAACAATCCTGATAGAGCCCCAGGATTGAATTTGTTTCTCTGACCAGTTTGGTTGCATTGTTTCTTGATAATTTACAGAGATTTTGCAAAATCTCTGTAAAACCACAGGTAAACTAGCCAAAGTTTCCTGTGTGGAAAGAAGAGGGAAGTCTTGACAGCAAACCATTGCAGTAAGTCAGAGTTGTGTTGCTGATTTTATGATGCAGAATTGACTGAGCTCTTAGAGTAAAAAGATGTGTTGAATAACTCCAATCCACTTTTTTTTTCATTAGCCTGTGTTCCTCCAATGAAGCAATTTATTTTGTTTTCCTTTTGGTCCAGCTTCCTATATTGCATTTATATAAGGTAAATGATGGGAGTTCAAAAGATACCTCTATACAGAAAATTGTAGTTCTGAAAGAGACTCTTTATAAGTCATAAGTCAAGTACAGAAGGCATAGATCTCATGAAGAGAAAAACAGATACTTCTTCTTCAGAATTTCCTTAACATGTAACACAATGAAGAATAGAGTCCTTGTAGTGTCGAGCCTGTTAAAACTGTGGATGGTGCAGCTGGATAGTCCTGCTCTTTCAAGGACCACATGACAACTCGTTACTGAATGCAGAATCTCCTAATCCAAAAAGACTTTGTGATATGCTCGACTTAAAACCCGCTTGTGTTTCACATAACCTACAGGCAAGGCAAACTTCTGGCTGGTTTTAGGCATGACATTAGGTATCTTTTATTGTGGAACTCACTGACACATAAAGTATGTATGGTCACTTGTTTCTTCCCAACAGTACAAGAATCTAATATAGCAGAATCCTTGCTGCTTTTTAAATTTTTCCCTATAATCACATCAGTTAAACAGAAACACACAAAAAGTCTTCATTTCATGTAAGATGGAAGTAGCACTGAAATTGATGAGGGTTTTCAGCTACCAAAGCATAAAGTCCAGTAAAACCGAATATAAAAAAACATACAAATGGAAAAGCAGGTTCAAGGTTTTTAAGCCATTCTGAAAATGGCAGATGTACCATATGAAACTTTTCTTCGGCAGATCACATTTAAGAACAATGACTGTTGGAAGTGCTGAAAACAAGAATCGAGGAATACTATGGACTAAATCTTCTGCTGCATCTGTAAGATATACAGATGCTGTTGATTGTGTAAAGCTGTGGTCAACTTCTATCCACACACACAAAAAAAAAAAAAAAGACCCCACCAAACCCCACAAAAAAAAAGCCAGTGACAAATGTGGGGCTCTTCTAGCTGCTGTTGGAGTGAATAGTCATACCCCCTTGAACATCAACAGGAATGTTAATTGAATGTCTTTATTTTATCCTGTTTCTTTGTTTTTACATCCTGTGATGCCTCATCTCATAGATTGTATTTATTTCAAGGATTTTTCTCTAGGTAAATATGACTAAGGTAGGTAATATGGTAAGTAGGTAAGATTAAGGTAGGTGAATATGACTCTAGATAAAAATGACTAAGTTGTTTAGTCACCATCTTACAGAAACAGCAACGACTCCAACTGAACTGCAGATCTCAATCACTATAAAAAGAAGCAGCTTTTGTATGAAGAAAGTGTTAAAATCAGATTGACTAATCTGTGGTTAAGATAAAATGCCTTCATGTAGCATACTTTAGAGAATTAGACAATGCCTCTGTCCATTTTTACTTGGGAATAGAAAGCGCCAAAGTTTTTATCCTGCTTAAAGGCAAATACCCTCTGCTATGCCACCCACATGTACCCGATCTGTTGGAAAACTAGAACTATGTATTCCTTTAGGATTGAGAACATAATTCTTTGCCTGTCAGATTATTCTGACAAATTACATTATAATTACTTCCTCATTAATTACTGTGACAAATGTTGATCTAAAGAGGACAGGGAAGGGTGTCTTTCATGTAAAATCATCAAAACATGAACAATTCAGATTTCCCCTGAACACTTTAACATTCATTAATATTTGGGCCTGATAATATGTTCATTCCTATTGTGTATAAGCCAAGAGGGATTTCTAGCACTTGTCTCTTTCAGATATGACAATTTTATTTTCTTATGAACATCTTTAAATAAACATCTTTTCCGCTTCCAAGTAGATAATTTTTCTCTCTGGTAGTATGAGGCATGAGGAGGACCCAGGGAATTACAGGCCTGTCAG
>NW_010423673.1:0-7962 GCF_000710305.1 Buceros rhinoceros silvestris
GGGAAACGGGCGTGTTCGGGCGCCCTGCGCCCTTGGGGCTGCCGGGCCCGGGGAGCTGGGAGCGTGTCCAGCCCCCTGACAGAAAACAGGGGTTCTCCTTTTCCTTCCTGCAGCCAGAGATTGATGGTGGCGGTTGGAGCCTCCCCGCAAAGCCACTGCCTCAGGAAACTGGTCACCAGTGCCCACCTCCGTGAGCGGGCCTTGGGCTGTTCCGCTGGTGGAACACGATTTGCATGATTACATGCCTATGGAAAGGTGTTTTCCTGCTCTCCCACCAAGAGGGGCATTCCAAGCCCTGAGAGAAGCCTTGAAGCTGATCACAGGAGAAAAAATTCCAAAACGAATGCCTCAAGCATGAGAAGACCAAGAGCAAGGAGCCCATAGAGCTACAAGGACGCACAGGACACAACAGTGTAAATTCTGAGCGCTCGCCATCTTGCTGTGAGCTGTTTGCACGTGGTTTGTTTCAAAGGGGGTGTCTGGAAGAGGACCACATCTCACAGGAGCATTACGTTAAATATTCGAGATAAGATATACTAAGAAATGCTCAGAAATAGCTTGTGGCAAGAGGTTAGACAGCCGGCGCTGTGCCATCTGCGGGCTGGCGCTGAGGCGGATCTGCAGCCTCACAATGGCGTAACACTGGTGCCTTATCAGGCACATCCTGCTGCACCACGGCCTCTCGCCATCCGCACGTCGAAAAAACACCATGTTTAAATGAAAATCCACTGCAGTTTATCCCAGCTGATAACTGGGCATTGCTCGCACCTATTTCTTTATAGAAAGGTGATTCAAGGAAGTGAATTCTGCAATGAAGGACAGACGAGTCGCGTTATCTTGTTTTCAAGGCGCAGTTGCCAGAGGTGGAACTTAAATCCACCACGTGGGTTTTGTTGGTGTGGTACAAAATGCACCAAGATGGTGTCAGTCTGCCAAGAATTAATATGAAAGTGTTTTCACAATTAATACAAAGACAAAGTAAAAGGTGACATTTCAGTATTTTATTCAAGTTGGGTTTGGGTTTTTTATCCATTTTCAGTAGTGTCAGGTACAGCATTTTGGGGTCTAGTTCCACACAAAATGGAAGACTCTCTAAAAATGTACCCATTTAGTTGCTTAAAAAAAAAGTGGTAATAAAACAATCCATTTTAAATTTAGTGATGCAACTGTGGGTCTGCGGTTACCAAGACTCTTCCCTGATTATGGCCCTGTCTTACGAGCTTTCCAGTCAGTGCAAGGGAAAGGAACCACAACACAGGACAGGACTGGCTGAGTCACATTGAACCTCCTCCACAACGGACTGACACGAGGTGGGCAACCTAAAGCATTCTGGAGACAGCTGGAGGTGTAGGATAACGAAAAAAGGACAAACCACTGATGAAAGGCATACCTAAAAAAATTTAAAAAAAAAAAATCCCTTTTTCAGACACGTTTGCACATTCCATCGTGAATTGAAACCTTAAGCATCGGAACGTTTTGCTTGCAGAATTAATAGTGCAATATAGTGGTCTGCGATTCTTTACATCTCGGGTTTTATACCACATTAGCACATCCCAATACGTTAGGAGAGGTAATCGACTCCTTCCTGCGTCCCGTCATGGGACAGCGGACAGATGTGATGGGCAAGAACATTTAAAAAAAAAAAAAAGCCTGGAATTAGGAAATTTTTTAACGCTTTTGTCTCCATTTCTTTAACAACACCATTTTTAAAGCTTAGCTGTCTGTAACCAGGACTAGCAGGACTGACAGGTAGCGATACTCGCATCCCAGACACAACACTGAAAGGTACGCTATGTTCTGAAGGGAGCTACGCTGGGTTTTCAAATCCGCAACGGCAGCAGCACTCCTTACGCTTCAAATTCCAATCCTAGACCAAGTTTGTGACCGCCTGTGTTGACGTTCTTGCCATCCAACAAAGCTGACAATGTGAGTTTGATACCTGCAAAGTAGAGAGAAGCGAAAGATAAGACTCAGGAAAAAGTCAGCACGAGGTTTACGTTCAGCACGGTGTCTGTGCTGCTGCTCTAATGCCGTGGGGAGCCGGGCTGACGTGAGCTGGCGGCTGGCCTTGTGAGGACTGGGCAGTTTAAAACGATTTGCAGATAGGAAATCTTTCTGAATTATGAAAGTTCTAATAAATCACGGTGATAGATTCTGCATTTTATCACTCCGAGTAATTAAAGCTTGGAGTCAGTTCACTGCTGCTGGTCCACTGATTAATCTAATTTTAGATTCCAGTATTATGAAAAATTGGGACCTTGATACAGACCCACCTTCCCAAACCACTTTAAAATCAAGGTATGAAAAGGCCCGAGCCCTGTCGACTGTAATATCTCATGTCAATCCGCTGGATATTCTGGCAGCAGATTTATTAGACTACATTACAAGCCATTTCACAGCAGGAAGAGTGTCCTCTTCCTGGACCAGGGACCTTGAGAAAATTGCCATTTTAAGCAAAATAAACTCAGCAAGAGGAAGCCTCTGAAAGTACTGAAACCGCATTTACTCCTCTGTGAAACACCGAACTGCAGATCAGTTTTGTACCACCATAAAAGAGTGTCTGACTGTTCAGGGGATGCTGGTGGCCTCTAAGAATTCTTCCTCCAACACACACTCTGAATTAACAGCGCGGTCCCTGGCACAGCTCATCACTGCCTTGCCAGGCAGACCAGTCATCCTGCAAAATCCATCTCGTTTTGTCACAAAACCCACTCTGATACTTCAAGATTAAAGTATAATTAATTTCTTCTGCATAGACTTACCTGGCTTTAAAGTCTGAGTGTATCCTAATCCGATCAGACTGGAGTTGTTCACTTTAGCCTTAAAGGGAAAAAATACCCTGTGTAAATAATGTAAAAGTCCTCCCCGCTTGAAAATTAAGTAACAACTTTTAAGCAGCTAAAGAATTTCATGTTTTAAATCAGCAAAAAAATCTCATTTTGCCATAACTTAAATCCAAGATCTCAAGGAAACTACAGTCACTCTAGAAAATGATGTTTTTATTACCAAGGCTTTGAATTTTTTCAAGACTGACATGAAAAAATTCTCCAAATAGCTCTCAGTGATATGATAAAACATTCTATGTCATGTCTAAGGAAGAGTGTTGTGCTCTCACGCTGCCAAAGCCAAGTCAAATCGAGATACCAGTGGAGGTGCCAGCTCCCCACCACCACATGGCACAGGCTGCTTCCCGTTTCCACCCCCCATTCTGTTCTCAAATGTGTACAAAGCTGCAGCCCAGCACTCACAGAAAAGGAGGCATCGGGGTCAATCTGGTACTTGGCTGCTATTCCGAAGCGCGTGTTGCTGTTCCCGGCTGTCCAGGCAAGATTCACGGCCGTTTCCAGTTTATCATTCACCTTCTGGTAAATGGAGCCACCGAATTCTGTGCCGTCATTCCTGCAAGGAATGCGCTAGTCTTATTTGAAACTACATCCCAAAACAGTCACCTTTTTTCCTAGTCAGTAATTTTTTTTTTCTCATAGTAAAGAGACTTATTTTTCTCTGCATATCCCTGAGATCATTATTTTCCCTGCCATACGCCTTCCTAGTGCCCTGGAAGGGCTGTACCCCATCACTGAGCCCGAGCAGTCCTCCCATCGCTGCCTCTTTGGCGAGCTGTAACCAGACACAGAAACTGCAGCCCAAGTGGAGATGCCAACTTCATGTCCAAACCGTTCAGCTTTTGTAAACAGCACTGGTTCCAGCAGTCCTTACAGTACATCTCTGGTAGGAACTGAAATTAAACTGGTTTTACTTTGCTGAGAGCACTGGCCAGCAGCTTCCAAGCAGCACAACTTTCAGTGACTCCCGACACCCATGTCACGCACGGAAGAAAGTGCAGGAAATGAAATGCAAAACGTTAGAGCGTGTGGATCATACAAACAAGAGCAAGAGACTTTGGAAAGCCTCGTGTTCCTTGTAAACCAGAGAGCATCTCCATTTCCGTTTTCACACAAACGTCTTGCACAAAACGGGGTTTAAACCACAGGAAGACTCTGCAATTGAAACACTTCCCATTATTTCTCAACTGGTTCCAGTTAGTAGAGTTACCAAACCTTTAGTGACTAAAAAAAGGGGCAGATTTAGAATCTTTCCACTTCTACCCCTTTGGCCTGATGTCCCTTAGTTGGTACCAGCTGCACAAACAGTACTGAGGTGCGTAATTAAAAGTTCACGCTACAGCAGCAGCCTTTTAAATTGTTAGAGCAAGTCTTTCAGCAAAACACTACGACGCTCGCTTCAGCTAAGGCTGGAGCTCACATGGAAGAGAATTTGCTCAAGGTCCGTGGAACGCCGGCAACAGAAGCGGATGCTTCAAGCCCCACTGAATGAAATTCCCAGCTCTGCCACAGCCTCCCTGCGAGACCCGGAGCTGTCTGGGAACCGCACCCAAGCAGACTGCGCATGGGAGTTCTACACATCGGGAGTTTCTGGGATTACATAAAAACTCTGCCCCGTTTCAAAGCTGAAACACGTGGAACCCCTAACTAACCCATGAGTATCAATAAATAACATTTCTATTCGCATCACACGTTGATGGTTCTGCCTGTCAGCTGGTGGAGTTTGAGTATTAAATAAACAAACATCCACGTACAGTAACGGCCACAAATCCACAAAACAGCACAGTGAAATCTGAGCCCCTGCTGCTCTTATAAAGTTGTTTTCCACTGTTGCTTTAATTAAGAATAGTAATAATTACAGCATTTTATAGCAAAAGCCAATAATACAATGTTTTCAACTGCTACACTATGACTGAAAGTCACTGTGCTTGAAGGAGCGGTGGGGGACTCCGCACACTGTTTTGCCGGAAGTTTTCTGCCACATTGTTGTGCTTTGGCAATGCCTCCGACACGCTGTGTGGGCTGTGAAGGGTCACTTGTTCTGAGAGGCAGTGGGAGCTTCCTAAACCCCGACCAGGACCGAAGCCTTTGAGGCAGCAGCTCCAGCAAGGCAGAGCAGTTGTTTGGCCTCCAAACAGGAATAGCCTGCAGAAACTCTGCTACCTGCGGAATACCCCTAACATGGGGATGGGAAGGGGGCTGGGGTTAGGGGTTAAGGGTTAGGGGCTGCCTCCTCCTCAAAAATGGTCTTCCCCAAAGGCATAAACTGCTTTTTAAGAGTAACAGGAGACAGAGAGGTGGAATTCGGTCCTGGTTTCCCACTGCTCATGCATTCAGAAAGCACAAATGCTCGTGTAAATCGATTTTTAGGAGTTGTAAGACTAAACCAAACTTTTCCACCATAAACACTTCCAGTATAGAACAAACCCAGTCCACGTCTCTTCCATTCACTCCCTTTTGCCTGTTCTTGTTCATCCTCTATTAACTCTTCCACCTACAAACCAAACAACCACACAGGCAAAGGAGGGCACTGCTTTTACTTCAACTTTCACAAAGAATGTTTCTCTACCCCACTGTTTTAGTATTCCACTAATAGATTCCAAAAATCCTCATCTGTTAGACAGACACCAGCTGCTTGGATGCCCAGTGACTTCCGGTTCTTTCCACACGCACTCCCTCTCCCACACGATTCAAAGTTACTGCAGCTAAAAGAGCACCTTAAATGAAGAAGTAATTTCAAACCCACCATTCCCTCACTGAAACTCCATCCCTCTCACTGTTCTACTACGCAGCAAAATCCTTTCCAAGTCCTTTTTCATACCTGTCTGCCAATACTTACACATTAGTGTGAAGCTGGAATTCGTCAGTCTTGTAGCCAACAGCAAAGTTGCTCTGGGTTACTCTAGACTTCGCTGTCTCAAAAATCATTTGGTAGCCTGCCAGCCACCCCTCATAGCCAACCACCAGCGCTCCACGTATCGAGGGACCAGCAATATCGAAATCCATGTCACAGCCGAGGTTGATGTGTTCCCTTTTGTACCCGGTCTTCACTTTAGCGCTCTTTTTCCTGAAGGGAAAAGAAAGAGTCTCCTGTCTTTGAAGAGACACGCTCCTAGGCAGCAACTCAGACATTTGTAGACAACCCCAGTGAACTAGGTACTTCATTTACTGTGACAGATACTACATCCTGGGCAAAAGTCTCTGCTGTGTCCGTGGCCCTGACACCCCGTTTCCTCCTTAGGGTGCTCTAGGCCGGGTAATGATCCAGCCTTTGGAAGGGGTCCTGGTTAACGCAGAAACAAACTGTCCTGAGTCGCTTGTTCATTTTTATACTTGTGGCCAGAACGGAGTTTTCTCCTGTGTTCTTAAGCCGGCTTGTACCAAGGGTGCAGGCCCTCACAAGGCCAGAGTCACCTCTCATATATTCACCTACTCTTACTGAAGATTTGTTTTCTTCTCTTTTTACCTTACAAGCGCCTCCCGTCTTTGACCAAGTCCTTTACTGGAATCTTTCTGGAAAGCTCGGGCTAATTAGAAATTTCAAGTCTACGTTTCACTTCAGCTTGCAGAAACAGTCTCCAAGGACTGGGTCAGTGCTTCAGCAGTCACACACAGAGATTGCTCTCTATTTTGTTAGTAGTATTATTTGGGATTCAGGAATTTCTCGGGTTTTGCAAACTCAGAAACAAAGTGCAGGAGTGCCGAAAGCCCTCAGCATTAGCTCGTCCACAGCTTCTGTGAAAACCAGCGGTACCTCCCACCAGTGTCAACAGGGACAGAGGCAAGTGACACGGAGCACTCCTAAAAACCACTTTCCCTGTTGAAAGACTCATCACAGCCAGTAAGTAATAAGGAAGGGGGAGAAGGTGTCTCACATTCTAACATGAAGCATCCCTGTCAACCCAAACGAGGTCACACCAGGACTGAATCTCACTCTGTTTACTCAAGTTATAACTGTCCTCCCTGGTCATAACTCAGCCGCTGAAGTGCCTAAGGAACAGCTACAGAGCTGTAACTCACCATTCTCTTTTAAGAATCCTACCAGCTAAGAAATAGTTATCCACAAACACTAGAGATTATTCTGATTAACAAATACAAAATCTAGTTAATGTAGGACTGGGAATGGCCCGGAAGCAGTTGATAATGCAGGACACAATTGAGAAGATGGGGTGAAACCTCTCTGGGACCGCAGCCCCCAGTGCTGCTTGAGGAAGTTAACATGCAGAGTATTTTGACTCACTGGCAGCGCTGCTTGCAAAAAGATAATCGGGGGAAAAAATAAACCAACATCTAGACCTACGGCTGCTGCTTAATCCCTCTGGCCCACATAAAACGCAGCATCCAATCGCCATGTCAGAAACAGGCATCCACCACCATGGCGTGCTGCGGCCAGCAAGAATTCAGATGATAAATGCAGCTCGGGAGAAGAGTCCAATTACTGTGTCACCCTATTACAGCCGGGGCCAACTGGCTCCCGGAGCTTGTTAAGCTCTGTGTTACAGCTGACTTGCTTAGCGCCTTTATTCGGAGAGTAGCTCATCCTCTGACCCAGCCAGAAATCCGAGGGCAAACAGAACCTTTTCTTCACACCCTAACGCTGACTGTGATTTTCAAGTTACTGTATTTAAAAGTTAGGATTAGACAGGGATTGTCAATACTAAGGTTTAAATCAGATATACATGATTGCATCGCACACAGGCTGATTATTAACTGCCTTGATATCTTGGGACAGAAGAAACAAGATAGTATTGTGGAAAACTAAACCAAAAGATGCCTTTTTTTGTCACTCAAGCTTACTCACTTCTTACCCGGTGTTAGGAGAGAAGGTGGAGTCAAAGGTCAGCTTCAGGCCACGTGCAAGCTGAACAGAAACGAAATTCAGGGGTTGGATTCGTACTTAAGAGATTGTCATGAATTATTTTGCAAATTGCATCCTGGGAGCTAAAAATTACCTGATCTTCAAGAGTGATCTCGGTGCCTAGCGTGTTGTCAGTGTTCCACTTCTCTGTGAACATCAGGCCATATTCCACCCACCTGTACTTTGTTTCCAAACTACCACTGACTTTGTTCGTTTCCGAGTTTGCTGAACCTGAGCTTGTAAATTCCTAAAAGGCAAAAA
>NW_010423674.1:0-3120 GCF_000710305.1 Buceros rhinoceros silvestris
GCCCGTGAAAGAGTCGCTGCTCTACTTCCGGCTATCCCAGACCTGGGCACGGGGCAGCCAGGAACGGGAGTGCTGGAGGGCAGCGTTTCTATCACAGCCCAGTAATAAAAGCAGCTTTAGCTGCTTCCTGCTCAGACTCAGGAGCTGGGAATTCCCAAGCATGAGCTGACGTGATCCTCCACAGCGGCATTACAAATGCTGAGGATCTGTTTACGTGGATCCAGTCTGCTCACTGGGTGCTGGTGCGGGTGGTAGACGGGCTCCCTGGGGCAGTGGCTTTTAGAAGGTAAGAACGCAGAGGCTGCACCACAGCACCAGCCACAGGCCCCAGTATCTCTTAGCTATTTCTGTTTGAAGGCAAGTGTAAAGTTTCCTCCTTGATGTGCCTAGATGCTTCTTACTTGCTTCAGTGAAGCACAACAAACGTGCTGTGTTTTGTTGAAACACTGTGCAGGTACGAGCTCAGATAGGGAGCTCTAGATCATCGTACCCTTCGGAACAGATGCTGTTCCTAAGGGCACCAGACTTTTAGGGAGGGATGGGGGAAAGGAGAGTAACTAGGAACTTCTTTCACCTAGACGTGGTACGTGTCTGGTGCTTCTGGAAGCGTGGGTTTCAGTGAGAATGGGATGTCTGTCGTTACACCATCACAGCAACGTACAGGCTAATTTGTGCAGCAGTGTCGGGGTAGCACGAGTGGTACCGTGCATCAAAAACAGACTGTTAATGAAATAAAACATTCTTTACTTTAAACTGCAATTTTTTCCCAGTACCTTTTAAAATTGTATCATTTTGAAAATCACAGAATTTTAGCCCCAGCAAAATGCAAATACGCTACAATGGGTAGCGGTAAACTACTGCTTCTGGTCACCTGAAACTACACCCATGCCTGAGTGTACTGAAGCGTGGTCAGCGGTGTTAGAGAATAGCCCTGCTCGTATGAAGGCTCATACTTCTACGTCCACGTGCAAACCGAGCTTCTCTTTCTCGTTTCACAGGAGCTAATGATGCTGAGTGGGCACAAAGGATCTCCCTTTCTGCCCAACGTCTTAAGTTCTGGCACCAGAAAAAAGGGGTAAAATAGCATCAGGGAAGATCTTGTGTAGGATGGAGTGTCCCGGAAGGCTGACGAAGGCAGTACAGGGCTCCGAGAAGGAGTCTTCTGTAACGCCGTGGTGCGGTAAATCACGTTTAAGAAAGGCTCGTTCATATATTCCCCAGAAGTCTCGTGCTGCGTAAAACAAAAGACAGCAGATGTGGACAGGAGAGGACAAGATAAAAGGGGTGTGCCCCGTCACCCACGGTGGACTTTTTCTGGCCCTGAAACAAAGGAGGGTTTTGAAGGATGATTTTTTGAGGCAATTTTGCAAGGTTGGTGGAGGATGTATCAGTATGAGGCAGTATCGGCGAAAGTACAAAGGTGCTTGTCTGAAAACATAGCAAAGGACAGTGACCCTGGCTGGATATAAATGAAATGTGATGATAAGAAAATAGATCTATTGAGGATTAATGGAACAGCCCCTGAAAGTGAAGATACATAATTGCTTTTGGAAGAGAGAACTTGGGAAAACGTGAAGGGATGTGACCGAAGCAACAAGATTAGAAAAATGTCTTTGTAGGTTTAATAAGAAAAACTTGTCAAGATAGTCAGATAAAGCTCAAATGATGATGTGTACCATCAGATTTTCACAGCACGTAAAACACAGTATCTGGCGCCTCACGAGCCAGCTGTAGGACGTCAGCAGAATTCACAGTATCTGAGGAGTTCTACTTAAGTTTGGTTTCTCTCCTTTTATGGAGAGGAAAAATCTTCCGATGCAAAGATGGGGAGTTGCGCTGTGCTCAGATACGAGGTGGCACAGGTCAATGCCTGCATAAACTGGCTGGTAGCTTCAACGGACCCTTTCTTTGTCCCTTTTGTCCATGTGAAGTTGTGGAAATCAGAGTGAGATGCAGCACTGTGTATCAGATGATTTTTAAGATCTTAAAAATGTCTCTATAGACTATCAAGAAACTCTGGTATTCTTGGCACGTAACACTTAGAAATTATTCAGGTTTTTCTTTTAACTCCTTTTTCTAGCTGACCTTACACTGCATTCTTGCTGCGTAGGATTCTAATTTCATCTGGTTCGATCTGACGATACAGCATTGACCTTGGAGTTCATATTTGTTTAAAGTTGCAGCCCACGGCAATAATTACAGTGCCATAGTACAGTATGTGTGGTTAAACTTCAACTTACCTGCTTGCTTGGGGTCTGTCCCTTGCAATTTCAGCAGAGATACCCAATAAAAGAACCGTATTGCACAAACTAAAGTAACTTATTCCCAAAGCACTACTTCGGTAAAGCCTGAAAAAGATTTTCTCTAAATCAGTTTCAAGCAACGCTGACAGAAAAATGCACACGTAAAACCGGCCGTTACTAAAACTACTTCACAGTTCATAATTTTAAATAATAAACAGAACTTCTTGGTCCAAGAAAACACTAAGCCTGAACTGCTTATCGGAAGTACTTTCATTCGGTCATTTTCCCCACTTTCACACAGCGTGTAACTTGCTTCCCTGAACCATGCCCGTAATTTCAGTAGAATAATTACTACAAGCAGTGACTTTTCTTTTCTTTTAACGGGCATCCGCAGTTCTAAATCTACTCTAGCTACTGTGTGCAGGTGTTCTTGTGACATAAAGATTTACAGGGTGTTGCTTGGCACTGGTCTGTGTGTCCTTCGCTGGAATATACCGTTTCTGTGGCAGAAGGAAAGGTATGGCCCTTCCCACGCAAAGCCTACTGTGGGGATAAGTATCAGAGGATATTAGTATTAAAAAGCAGCAGTAGAAATTTTGACAGAGGTTCTCTCAAAACCCTTTAAGAGGTACAAAGTTCTGTCATCTCTGAATGGAATATTAATTCTGAGTTTAATTATGACAATTTCAGAGTCAGTTTGTACTCTAGTGGCCCGGTGCCAGCACATCTTTGATGCGTTTTGATGGTGTCCTATTTATAACGCCATTGTTAATGCTATTTATAATCATTTACTATCCCCAGTATCAAGACAGGCTGAGGGATGAAGGGATGGGGAGCAGCCCCAAGGAGAAGGACGTGGGGGTGCTGGCGGAAAAGC
>NW_010423674.1:3473-5355 GCF_000710305.1 Buceros rhinoceros silvestris
CTGCTAGGGGGAGAGGGGAGAGAGCTGGGGGGGTTCGGCCTGGAGCAGAGAAGGCTCCGGGGAGACCTTAGTGCAGCCTTTTAGTACTTAAAAAAATTTTAAAGTATTTTAAAATTGGTTTACGTTAAAAAAACCAGTTGTGTGTTCTACTGATCTTCGTGTACGCGCAGACACACTCCACTCTGCTTAGCTTTTCATAAGGCAGACTTCTTGAAAGCAGCTTGAGGGGAAGCTAGAATGAACATGATACAGAATTTATTTTCATTCAGCAACAATCGTGCAGGAAAAATGGATCCTGATCCCATGGATGCTACATTTCATTAACAATGAAATAGCATATTACGATTGTATCGTGCATGGATACAGGAAAAATTTAAATCGCATATTCAATCAAAGGCCAGCTGAACTACAGACAGAAACATTTCATTAGAATTTTGGAAAATTATAATGGCATTGTCTAAAGTGACCTTGTTTGGCTTTGCGAACAGCTCAGTACAGTACAACCCTAGATCTGGTCTGCGCATTTGTTTCCACCAGGGGGTGCTGGCCAATTTTTAAAAATACAAGTGTCCGAGGGATAATTTAAGGTGCTGTACACAGCAGAAAACTGGAACGGGAACTAAACCGAAGTTCCCCATCTTTGTTTTTGATGATACCCTCATCAGGAGCAGCTGCCGAGTAACTCCGTCCCGAGCGGGGCAGTGTGTATGTCCAGGGTTTCAGGGAGGGCTCCCGCGTAACGCGCAGCAGCGGGCACTGTCACTCTGCAGTGCATTAGGCATCAGCTTGGAAAGAGGATGTCAGGGTTTTTAAGGCATTAAGTAACTAGCTCTTCGATTGTTTTGTCTGAATCCTTGTAGAAAAAACAGTAGGGAGAGATATTATTTTTAGTTTTTTAAAGAGGACTGTAGGACATGAGCTGCTGTTTTAATGTACCGGCATAATCACACAGGACAGCGTGCAAAACGCTTTGCCAGAGAGCCCTGCACCCTTGCTCTAGTGGGAGCTGATGCTCCCACTAGAAGTTTTAGAGGGGAGTATACGTAGCTTAGCAGTACCAACAGGATAAGAGGAATAGTTTATGCCTACGAAATGATTGGAGATTCACAGGAGATTGATTCTAACTCTTCAGCCGTTCACAGAGGGGGTGAAATGTAGGAAAATACCTTTCCACATAGTGCATTTGGCTTTGATGTAGATATTGGAGTTGAGAGCATCAACGTTCCCAAGCAGCTCCCAAATCTAAGTTTAAAGTTATTTTTCTAGTTTACTCCCGAATTCGATCTTTCTGCTTTGGAAAGAAAGCTGATACATGTTTAAGTGGGATGTCTGAAGGAGTTTATACCGTTCTGCATTTGATAGTCATTGAAGACCTTTAGTGACCAGAAACTGGAAAGACAAGTTCTAAAGGCAGTCTGGACGCCATGCAGTCTCTCAAAACTTCCTTTGAGTAACCCCACTAGGCTTTTGCTCTCTCGTGTACAGAACTTCCGTCTGATGGACCGCAGAGCAATCCTGCTTGTAGCTACCCATCCACAGAGCACATGTCTTCTTCTGATGCTTGCACACCACCTACCCACTGAATGTGGCCGCTAGAGAAGCTGTAACTCAGAGAAAGATGCACCTTCCTTTTGCAATTTAGCTTCAAGCACTGAAGGTTACTTTTAGGTTCCACCTCAAAGTTAAAGCATTTCGTGTGTGGCAAATTTAACCAGCTCGGTGGAAACGTTCTCACTGCCGAGTATCTGCAAGAAGCCCGCAGAGCCCTGTTTAACTGCCCTGGAAGAGCACTCGGCTGTCGCTGCCAGGTGGCTCCGGCACTCCCGCCCCTCCGGGCGCCCACCCCGGGCTCGCTCCGGGGGTCTCAGGCGTCCTCTGGCGT
>NW_010423675.1:0-1537 GCF_000710305.1 Buceros rhinoceros silvestris
CCCTGGAGGAATGCCACCTTCTGCCGTGAGTTTCTGTACAGAAATCAAACCAGAACAGAATCTTTGAATAGGTCCCTTCTTGTCACAAGAGGCTGTTTTTAGCCAGTAGCTGTCATAGCTTAGAGATCTCAAATTCTTCACATAATGTAAGAGATTTTGAGAATTTAAAATTTTTAAAAGTTACCCCATTATTGTTTTCTGCCAGATAGTAGTGGAGAAGTTTGTTCATTATCTCAAGAATCTGTGTCCAGCCAGTAGCAGTAGGTCCCTGATAAAGTGGAATCACCTCTGAGTTTTATATGATGTTTCTCCTTTAATAGTATTGTTCATTTCCAGACTAAATCTTATGACTGTAGCAATCAGTGTACCTCTACAAATGTACCAGTGAAATACTAGGTCTAGTGTGGAGTGGTGTAGTTTTTACTTGGTTTTGGAGATGCTTAACATCTGTTACGTATAACTTAAACATTCACGCTTTTTCCTTGCTTGATGTTTTCTTCTTTGCTTTCTGATACTAAAATGGGAAGGGAATTTCATGATTAAAAAAAAACCAGCTCCCTGTCACTAGTTCAAAATAATCATATTTTTGGGTTGTGGTTTCATGTGAGTTTTGATTGTCCATTCAGTGCCTTTTATTGTTTTTCAGCTGTTATATGCCCTCCCAACAGTCATTACAATCCATGCACCAGTGCTTGTCCAGCAACCTGCATTGACTCTCTTGCACCGAAGAACTGCAGCAGACCTTGTGTAGAAGGATGTGAATGCAGCAATGGTTTTGTCATCAGCGGGGGACAGTGTGTGTCCATGAGCGACTGTGGATGCCTACAGAATGGAAAATATTACGAGGTTTGTTCTGGGACATAGTTCAGGGGCTTATTTCACAGTTCATCATTACCATTAGCTCCTTTAATTTATTTTTATTCTTTTATGTCTAACAGAAAGGTGAAGCTTTTTGGCAAACAGACTGCGAAGGCCAATGTGTATGTGCTGGAAATGGGACTGTAGTCTGCAATTCAGACAGATGTGACATCGGCGAAGTTTGCAAGGTGCAGAATGGACTCCTGGGTTGTTATCCATCGAAACCCAGCACCTGCCACATTTTTGGGGATCCACATTATATAACTTTTGATGGGAGACTGTACCATTTCCAAGGAGACTGCAATTATACTGTCGTTGAGACATGCACAAATTCTTCTGAAAGATTTTCAGTGACAACCCGAAATGAACATAGAGGAAACCCAAACTGGACAGCCTTGAACTCAGTTGCTGTCACACTGAAAAATCTTCATATTGTTTTGAGGAAAAATAAGGAGGCCTATGTAAGTGTTCTACTTTAAGCCTAAACAATCCATCACATCAATTCACTTTACATTTCTGTCAAAAAAGGAACAGAATCAGGCTTCTCTGCTTTATTCACCTTAAAGACTGCACATGCTAAAAATTACAGAAATGGTGTGGTTTGTTTTTTTTTTTCAAAAAAGACAAAATTCATCATAGCTTCCTTCTGTCCATTCACATCTTTTGTAAATGAGGCTGT
>NW_010423675.1:1635-5615 GCF_000710305.1 Buceros rhinoceros silvestris
ATAACGTTTCATCCATACCTTCATCTTTAATAGAAAGCTTCTGTTGATCTAAATGTCAGCCTGATTTTTAGAGACCTGGTCTTTAAAATAGAAAAATAGTAATTTTTGCTACACTGTCTCATACTCACACATACCAGAGCTAGCTTTAAACTAGCTATTTGAAATATTGTGATCTATGTAGTTATGACAGCACAGAGTTCAACTTGTGCTACAAAGCATTGTTCAAGATGTGGGGTAAGTATGCAGCCCATTAGCCTCTTCTAAACTTCAAACTCCAGTGTCTACATTGCTCATTAGACTAAGGCTGAATTGGTGAAGAAAGCTTAGTACTGGCCATGTAGACTTCCCCTTTGTTCCTGTGAGTTTTCTTGACTTACCTGGTTCTGTGGGTTTTGTTTTCTTTAGGTGAATGGAGTTCAGGTTTATCTTCCTGTGGATTTGAACCACAGAACCAGAGTAGCTACCAAAGGACACTCTGTGATCATTGATACCTCTCTAGGGATCCAGATTAAGTTTGATGGTGACCAGGAGCTTTTCATTCTGGTTGATGAAAGTCTCAAAGGACAGCTCTGTGGTCTGTGTGGGACATTCAATGACAACCAGCTGGATGATTTTCTAAAACCAGATAAAGTCCCAGAACAGGATCCAAATAAATTTGGTGACAGCTGGCTAGTGAAGGATGATGACTGGATGTAAGTATCTGATACTTTAGGAAATGACAAAATGCCTGAAACATAAATCATCTAGCTATAGGATTAACATGCATTACTTAAATTCCACAGTAGCCCTTCTTTCATATTACTTGCTTGCTGGCATTTTCACCTTTGAAATACTCCATTTTTCAATAGAAAGCATTGAAATTTTAAGACCACGCTTCAGAGATTTCCCACAAGAACTTTGTAGGTTTTATTTGAAATTGGGCTCCTTTTTTGCATGTAACAATTTTTTCCTTACTTCTCCATTCTAAAGTATGTCCTTTATATTCTCTTACTATAAGAAAGCTAAATATTTCTCTCAGATTCAGCTCCTACAAGATAACTCCACATTGATTATCATAGGCATGGGGCATTTATCTGTCTGTTAATGCTTTCACATATAAATGATTGCTCTTACTACATGCAATAGTGAATTTAAATTATCTGGCTTGTGTTAGATGATTTGATGGGTTTTTTCTGGACTTCATTCTATGGATATACAGTCATACATCAACAATTCACAGTTACACTCTTAATGGGGAACTGTCAGTCAAATTGTATTGTTTCTCTCTTTTGTGTTTGATACATGACAAATGCACAGAATTTGGCATAGGGGTCTATTACCGCTGAGGTATGCCTTGCAGGATAGAACAAAGTATAAACTGCTGTTTATTTTTGATGCAGGTGTAATCCAGTTGCAGTTGTACCACCCCCTTGTGACACAGAAAAAGAGAAAGAATATGAAGAACACTGCAAAATTATTTTGAAAAATAGTGGGCCTTTTCAGGTCTGCCACTGGCACGTTCCCCCGCAGCTGTACTTTGAAAGCTGTGTCTATGATCTGTGTGCCACAGAGGGGAATTTTGATCAGTTTTGCAAGATTTTAGAGTCATACGCTGCTGCCTGTGAACTTGGAGGTGTAAATCTGGGTAACTGGAAGAAAGAGACCATTTGTGGTAAGTCATTGGGTCATTTAGCAAATAGCCATCCAATTAAATCCTTGTGTTACAAGTATAAATTCAAATGACCAAAAAGTTTAGCAGAATTTCAGAAAAGAGGATTCAAGGAGACCCAGGAAGCTTTCAGGTGCTTACTATCTCTGGAAACTGGGCTTGTAGTCTAATCTTCTAACGGGCTTCCAGTATTCACTTTAGAATGCGATGTCTGAATACTTCTGTCCTAAGACTCTTGTTCAGAATTGGGTCATGCAAGACAACATACAACACATAACTGTCATTTAAAGGCTTAGCCAGGGACAATTGAGCATGTGGCTAACAAGTCACCATTTTGCCTTTAATAAAATATTTTGTCTTTTTGAGAAGGGTTAATCCAACATGTCTACAGGTCCAGATTTTCAGCAAGCATGTGAAATAAACTCAGAAGTCTAGAAAACAGGGATTTAATAAGGGACAATCCTGCAGCTTGAGGTCCATTCAGCCTTCCAGTCACAACACTGTTAGGCCCTTATTATCTGGGTAGACTAGTTAACATAGAGGTAAGGCTAGAGGCAAGAAATTGCTTGTTCTAGAACTACCAGATACAATTAGCAAAGAGAGTGGAAATGTCAGCCTAAGTGTGACATGAAAAGGCATTCCATACCCTTTTTCCAGTTCTGAGACAATACTTCTCATCCCAGTTTATAAGGAGTAAAAAGAAACATCAGACCATTCCTCTTAAAACATCTAGATTTCCACCTAAGCAGAACTTTGAGAGACAGTCAATTTTTCAGCACTGGTCACTTCTACTCATTCCATTATGATATCTTCAAATTTTTCATGAACGCGGGTACATGAAGCCTAGAAAGACATTTTCAGAACAGAGAGAAGATTCCAAACCTCAGGGTAGAAATTCTGTTTTTCTTTCTGCTCCCTATACAGCTGCACCATCAGCTTGCAATATGTTCTGCACATTCGACGTCGACTTCTGTGCGTGGGAACAGGCAACTGATGATGACTTTGACTGGATAAGGCACAAGGGACCAACACCCACTCCAAATACAGGCCCTTCCTATGACCACACGACTGGAGGTAGGAACAGGAAACAGTATCTGGCTGTGATTCTCCTGGAAGAGGGCAAGGAGACTCTTTTAACAGCAAATCCAGGCCATGTGTTTCCTGGGCTTAATCCAGAGCCTCCTGTAGCAGTCAGGAAACTGTTGTGGGGTGGTGAACAGTGGAGGCCATTGATGAGTATGTGACCTGCTAGCATTTCCTGCAAAGAGGCTTCAGCAAAGGTATATCCAGGTGGAGACTGGATCACTGTGGCACTAAGCTTTCCTTTAGAAGGCTTTTCTTTACCTAAATAGGAGACCAATATAATCTGCTGGAAAACCATTTGGAGACTGGAAGTTTAATGAAGGTGCTTGTTGAAGAAATGTTGTACAGTACACAATCTGTAAATGAAGTGACTCTGTCTTGTCCTGGCCCGTTAATGTGAACAATTGACACTCTACTCTTTCCAGAGGGCTATTATATCTACCTGCAAGGAAGCAGGCAAAAGCCAGGTGAGATAGCCCGCTTGGTCAGCCCAGTGTGCAGTTCAGAAGGACCACACTGCTTCCGATTCTGGTATCACATGTACGGAGCAGCTGAAGCAATGGCACTGCGTGTATATGTCATTCACAATGAAACAGCAACACTGGAATGGAAAGATGCTGGAAGCAAAGGGGACACATGGAACTTGGGAGAAGTCACAGTGTACAGCAAAGGAAACATGCAGGTGAGGGCAGAAGATCCGGATGCCATCTGAGTTAAACCATGATTTGTAATGTCTTTTCACACACAAGCCTCGAGCTAATGCTGGAAAATCTCTCTTCCCTTAGATTGCCCTGGAGGGCATGATAGGTGAAGATTCCACGAGCAATGTGGCATTGGATGATCTGTCCATTCAAGAGGGAAACTGCACAGGTACAAAGATTGGCTTTGGGAAGGATAGATGGAGGACAGTTATGCTTCTTGCGGCAATCAGTGTAGTTTCTGTCTTGGAAAAGATTTGGTTAAGAAGGATTCATATTCTTGTACCATTATCTCCTTCATAGGCAATGTGAATCCAACAACACCAGGGCCAACCATCACCACACCTTCAACAGAGGAAACCACACCGGAACCATGGCCAGACTCAGGTGAATAGACTAGCAGAGTCATGGAGATGAAGGGGAGGTGGGGAGAAGAGGCAGCAGGAGGTGCTGAACTGAACGTTGCCTCTGGTGTTTGCACTGCCAGGAACCTGTGTGGTGGAAGGAGACCCTCCCTACCACACGTTTGACAAGCAGCTACACCACTTCAT
>NW_010423676.1:0-15835 GCF_000710305.1 Buceros rhinoceros silvestris
TCGATGGGAAAATAGAGATTACAGGGAATACTTATTCACGGGCAACTTCGGGAAAGGCTTTTCTGACCCTTGGTGATGCCCCTGCCCCACTAGTAGGGCGAACTTTGAGATCACTGGTATTAAATTTATTAACGTCCAAACATGCCACTTTTGCAGCCTGAGTCTTAATTTCCATTCCTCAGACGACCTCTGTGAATGTGCAGGCAATCTGAGCATTATACACAGCATGTCTGCAAAGATTTAACCGTTGTACTTTTTGTCTTCAACTTTGCATTGAAGAGAGGACAAAGAAAATCTATTTATCTTGAGGAGTTACTTGCCAGATTAATTTGCTAAATAGAGTGGCAATTCTCTCATACCCAGCATTTTGCACATAAAGGGTTTCTCACGGCAGATTTGAAATCAGTACATGTGTAATTATCATATTGATCTGAAAATTTTGGACTAGCACATCCTTACAACATTTATCAGAATTTATCACAGCCTATCCCACAGTCCCACGGACAAGCTTTTAACTGATGTGTGCAAACTACTGGCTCTGCGGATTGGTCGTGGGTAATTTATTACAGCATTGCAGACTGCCAGTGATCCACAGACCAGAGTGTGGGAACTGATGATACAAACCTACAGAGGAGTCATTATACACTTGGCAGATACTCGTGTTAGATACATTTTTTTTTTTAAAGAGGAAATGCTAACGACGTTTAGTTTTTCTTTAGAACAGCCCATAGACTCTTTTACATTTATTTGCATCTTCACAAGCACTCTTAGTTTGGTATCTAATCTAAAGGTCAGTGTCTCTGATGTTTCAGCACACAAATACAGGTTATATATGGAAACTGAGTACTGCTGTGGTGTTTACAGAAGAGCACAAAAATGGTCTGGCAACTGGCGACCAGAGGGAATGATTTGTGAAAGACTTTGTGTGTGTGCGTGTGAGTGTGTGTGTATTTATTTGGGGGTAGGGAGAGAGTGTAAAAGGTAGAGAGAATAGAAACTATCTTTCTAAGAGCACAGGGGATTAAAAAAAAAAAAAGAAAAGAATAACAACAGCTGATGATTAAAAAAAAATTATAGCAGTGAAATGTGTTAATCAGTGAAATAAACAAGGTCCCAAAGGAAGTTCTTTAATCCCATTGCACAGAACTTGAAAATTAGTCTGGAAAAAGCACTAAAAATAAATACTAAGGGGAATGTATCCATTTTAGCATTAGAATGGACTGAATGACCTAGTAAGTCTTTACCGTTTCATAACAGTCCTGTGGAGTTCCACGGAGTTCTGCTGTAGAATATGAAGCATGAGCCTTTTACTCAGACATGAATATAGTCTTCAGTTCACAGTATAGATACTTAATTTCTCCTCAGGTAATTTAAACAACAGCTTACTTACGTATGTATGTAGTGCATTGTGTAAACATTCAGACAATGTTAAAACCATGTATTTCTTCCTTAATAGACAGTGTGCGATGAGAATCAGGCAATACATGTTAAAACCCATTATAACCTTTTGTGATAGCCGTAGTACTCTATTACACAGTGTATTTTTTACAGCTGCTTTTGTACAAAACAGCTTAATGTTTCACAGTCAATTATAATTTGTAATGGAAATGATGGATGCATATTTGGTATTTTAGTCAGGCAGCATCCACATTGTAGTAGTGCTAAGGTGGAAAATGTACAAAAGGCCAGTGGCTGGGTGCCCCACTTCAGATTTTTGGAGAGAACAAAGGAGCATGGGGAAATGAAACTGAGGCTTACGGAATAGGATCGGATTGTTTTATCAGAGAGCAGGCTAGGAGTCATAGGCCAGAGAGAGAGAAGATGAGTCTTGAAATGGAATTTGCAGAGGTAGGCAGTTAGACATAAGGACTCTGCGGCAGATGCAGAGTGAGAGGGATTTTTTGTCTGATGTGAAAGGAGAGCAAGAAGCACAATGCTGGATGAACAGAAGGAATAGACCAGAGATAAGCTCAGACAGTACATACTAGGAGTAAGATAAAGATGACTAAGAGGCAAAGTATGTACTGGCTGGTGAAGTGAGGAATGAATCTGTGAAAGTTTCCGAAGCCAAGGTTAGGTTTATCATCCTCAGGGGAGGAATGAGGAAGAATGCTGTTACATTTCTGACGGAAAGGAGCTTGAAGAAGAATGACCCTGAAAACTCACTAAAGAAGTTATCAGAATGTGTTTGGGAATTGACATCTGGTGGATTTAAAAACTGCAAAGTTGTGAAAGGAGAAAATAAACGTTCTGGGACAAGATGAATGCCGAAGATCTTGATAATCAGGCTGAGAGGCGTTTTAACAGATGAAGTATGTGGGCCACTGGAGCCACAAGTGAAAAGGGTATCCCGGAGGACTTCCCTACGTGCGCCAGAGCAGGCAACTGTGTCCTCTTGCTTTCCTGATTGTGCTTGTTTCTCTCTTTGTGTTTTCCTTTGCTGTGCTGGGGCAGGAGGAGAGAAACTCAAAGAGAGCTTTGTATCCTCAGCTGCATGAGACGGGTCCTGATGGAAGAGAAGTGGTGAGGAGACAGATCAAGACACTAGGAAAGAAGAAGAGGGAGATTTGAGACCAAGGGAGAGACAGAATAGAAGACAGCGTAAATACAAAAGGGGAAGAGTGATCTTACTAGTGCACAGGATGGGCATTGCGGTGGTCTGTTCTCAGCTGCTTCACAGTTATTATGTGACCTTGGGAAGTTCACGGTTCTTCTCTCTGTGTCTTGGCCATCTTGCCTTGAAATGGTAACTTAACCAATGCATGGATGTAAAAACACCCTTAATCCCTCAGACAAAAATAATGCAGCTATGTTTTTCAGTGGAAGGGAAGCCTGGATCAGATCAGGCTTTCAAGGCTTACATTCCCTGTGGAACTGCTTGAATCATTGCAAAACAGCGTTCTTGATGTTTGAGGAAAAGCCCAGCTTTTAGATGTTTTCTTCACAGATGTGATTGCAAAACTTCAACTTAGAAAGAGAAAAAGCCGTATAAATAAGAAAATGGCAAGGAGAAAAACTCTGAGGAATGCAGAGATTTAGAAGTCCAGCAGTAAGGAATGTCAAGTCACAAAAGAATTTAATGTTGTGAGAATTTCCCACAAAAGGCAATAAATCATCTGAGAATCCAGAAAATTGTATTCAAAATTAATTCAGTGATGTTGTACTCTAGCAATATGTGGTATGTGTACAAGACTCCAATAGTCTTGTTATGCTGCTTGGCTCGACGTCTGTGAGTTGTACCACAGAAGGGGCCATGAAACTTAGCTGTTGAATTACGCACAACAGCTGTGATACAAGAAAATAACAAACAACATCTTCACTGGTAGATCGTTCTTCTTATTAGGGAAGAAAGTTAAAATTGTAACTAAACTGAGTGCATCACTTATCTTGCTCTTTAAAGCAGTGGCATGTGCTCAAGCTGCCACGGTTCATGTCACACACAAGGCAGAGCTGATCTGTTTAGCTAGTGATCCTCTGCACAGTCTGGACTTTGAAACCTATGGGTCTCTTGTCACAGTGCTCCAGCTTCCTCACTTGTAATTTCGGGTAACAGAGATTACTTTCCTTACAGGGTGCCCTGAGGACTGTGTTTGTTAAGCATATTGAGATCAAGTGTGATGTGATTAAGAACATCTGCATTAGATTTAGACATGTGTATTGCAAATACTGCAGTTAAAGCAGACCTCAGTGACTGAAACCTCTCTCTTCTTTGGGACTAGAGAAGAGAAAGAGACCCAAGCATCACAGACAGGTCTTAGCTTTATCTGCCTTATCTAAAGACGCCTGTGCTTTCAAATGCTTTAAGCTGGGGTAGCAGCAGACTTTCTGGCTGAACAGCCAGGGGAATGTGAAAAAAGACCTGGGGCACATTGTTTAGTAACTCTGGGTAAAGAAGCCTTGAGTCCTTAGGAGGTGCTTGGGGTTCCTTCTGGAGCCTCGGGTTATCTCGGTGGTGCCATTTTTCAACCCTCTGCCCACAGAAATACTGTAAAAGAACCTGGAAGAAAAATGCTGTGAGGATTACTGCTTCTGCGAGTGTATTCTAGCTTACATTTGTCAAGATGCTCAACAGAAGATTTCCAAATTGTACTTGAAAGACAGGGATACTTACCTGGACCATGGAATAGTATTTTGCTGACTACAGAGTCCTCCTTCCCTTTCTCTCCAGATTGGAAATTTAGGAATAAATTGTAGATTTTTTTTTTATTATAGAATTTTGCTTTTTCATTTTTTCCTTCTGTAAGTGCACAGATGCAATGCCCTCTCAGTTAAAATGCTTTTGTTTTAAGTTTTGGCCAAAGCAAAGTTTTACAGCTTTTAAAGAGTGTTGCTGGGGTTTAATTTTAACAGTGATATTAAAAGATATATTTAAGAACATTGATATTAATAAGAAGTATTAAAATGCTGTATTTTTATTTGGAGAAATAAATTTGTGTGAACTATTTCTAGCTTTAAGTCTTTATATCCAGCACTCTGTATTTTGCTGGTTAAAAGCATTCCTCTGAGGTCGAATAAAAATTTGTAATCAAATACAGACCAACTTTCTCTTGTGCTGCTGTTCAAAATGGTGAGTGAGTTCTGAAATATAATCTGTTAGCATACTGCTAAAGAAAACATTTAGCACTGAGGTTAAGGCTTTTCGGGGGGGGAGGGGAAAGTGCATTTTTTTCAGAATATTTGCTGTCAACTCTTGGGTTTTTTTAAAAAAAATGGGTTATAATTTGTCTTTGTGAGGGGAAATATTGTTGACAAGAATGCATTGCAAGAGCACAAAATAAGTAGACCATGGTTTCTACATGATTACTTTGCAAGGAGTAGGTGTGAGAACTGTGCCAGCGTTTAGCACTGTCCTTCCCAGATCTTCGTTCGCGAAGCCAAGCCATGATGATCACATCCTTAGCTCCACAGGGTTCAGGATGAGGAAGAATGCCAGTGTGACCCTAAGCAGAAAATATGAGGCCCTAAGAATTATCTGCCCAACATTTTAACATGTTCACATACTTCAGAATGATCAGAAACTTCCAAGGATACGTTGCTGTATTCACACGCAGTGTCACAACAACTCAGATTGCAGATAATTGTTCCTAAGTTCAGTTCTCCAGAAGGTATTTATAAAAAGTGCTTTGAGGAAAATGTGATTGTGTTCCTTTTATTTCTCTCTATTTTAGCCTTATTAAAAGGAGAAACCGTGCATCTGAAAAGAAAAACATGAAGAGGAGACCCCATTGCCATTACTTTGGAGAGCTGAGAGGTGGAGAATGAAAAAGCCATTGGTCTCAGTTTTACTACCACAATAGCCTTTTATGAGAGGGATTAGATACGCCTAGAGCTGGTGCAGCATTCAGCACTGCCCTGAACAACAATCTGGAAAGAAAGACGACAAAAATCAGTTTGTCATAAGGTTAAATCAGCACAGACTAGCTAGATTGGTTTTTCAGATTGTTTTTCATTTGGGGAAATGAGGAAAAACAGAAAGAAAGAGAGAAATACGGCTGAAAAGCGCATGGGTTTTTTCCCCCGTCTCTCCCTTTTTTTTTTTTCCTTTTCTTTCCTGCAAGATGTAGCATTCAGAAAACATGTTGAGCGAGTTGAGGCATTAAAAAGATCAGTCTTTGGTTGCTGAATGAAAGACTGTTGTGCATGTGACTCACATACTAAACAGAAATCTGCCTTCAAAGCCTATTTTACTGCCTAATTATATATACACAAAATGTAGCTGTCTGTTTCAATCAAATCCTAGGAAAAAGAATAAAACTCCTCTTAAGATGCAATTTTCATGGTTTTTCATAACCTTAGAACACACACTGCTAATGCAAAAGGGGGAAGTACAGCTGCAAGGTCCAGATAAGGCACCAGTAATTGTTTTTGTTTTAATTGTTACTTTATAAAGACATTATACCTCCTACTCAGAATGAGAAAAATTAATGTCCTTGTATTTTTTTAAAAAAAGGTTTTCCTTCTCCCCCCCTCCCCCCCCTCCCGCCCAAGCTTGTTATTATGCATTTCAGGAGCAGCCAGGAGCTGTAGAAAGTACTTTTAAGCAGTCACTCTTAATAACAAGCTTTCAGGAGTGAGCTAGGAATTCCATCCCTCTACAACCCTTTGTGTTGCACAGAGTGTTCCATATGAACAAAACAAACATGGAGTGAAAGAATGCACCATAAAATATAAAATAATTGCTGGCAATCCGCTCTCTTGGAAACATCCAAGCTGGACACCATGTGTGAACCCTTTCTTTTGTGAGAGACAAAAAAAACCCCAAAACTGATTTTAGCTCTTCGTGCAGTAATATATGTGCATATGTGTGAGTAAATGTGTATACATATATATAATTTTTTAAATCATCTACTATTCAGAGGGCTTTTTTAATAACTTCAGCTGTAAAGTTTGATAAGCCATTACTAATTTATACCCTCTTGCAGATACAAATCATTAAAATGAAATTATGTTTTAATGGATATCTAATTGCTCCTTGAAAGTTTCTTACTTTGAAGACATCACTGGCTATCTCCCTGGGAGACTGGAGCAGTAGATAGATATTTACTCTGTGAATTGCTGTGCCAGTGGAAGAGGTGCTGGTCATCATCAGCCTGGGGATAGCACATCATATGGTTACTGACCTGAGCACTCCCTAGACCATTCCAGGCAAAATGAAGCAAATTAGCAAAGCTATTTTCCTCTCTATTTGAACAGTTGAACCCAGTTAGGCATCAGTGAGTTAAAGGGGGCTTTTAGTGGAAGAGGAGAAGTTTAGTAACTTCCAGGAAGAGGCATGGGAGTACAGTGACAAACAAGTCACGATAGACTTAGAAAATACCTCTGCCTCATCTGCAGTGGTTGTTTACAGCCTACTAGTCATATCCTGATACTGCCTCTATCGTTTTTAAGCCATTGATTCTAGTAGAACATTCTTGCTAATTACTAGAGGGAATAAGGTCAAACTGGTCACTGAAAATTTAATTCAAAACCACATTTTCTGTCCCAGTCACTGGCGTTACTTGCGCTCACAAAAAGGCTGATGTCTCCAAAACTGGGCAATGTCTGTTAATTACAGAATTAATTAGATAAGGGGCCCGACATGTTCGGCTGTGCAATGTATGTGCATTCAGCCAGAAGAAGTTTTCTGGCAAACCTTTCTCGCACCTAATCAACGTCCAGTAATTTGAACTCTGACATAGTGCAGCATCGAGGTGAATGCATAAGATTTAGGAGTTCTGGTTGGTGTGGTAAGCTTGCAGGTTTGCTATACTTCTGAATGCTCTGGCAAATGTGCATCCAACTTACAGGGATTGTGTCTTCTCTCTCCCAGACTGGTTACAATGGGGGCTTGTTGAACATAATGACTGTACTTTATCCAGACAATAGGTATGCTAAGGAGATTAGCTGAAACTACTTCCCTTACCTGCCTGCAGGGAGGGAATTTGGAGAACAAACACAGAACAAAAGACTTATGGATCAAGTAAAGTTACTGCAAAGTATGCAGGGGTGTGACTTTACAGCACACTAACTACTGCACTCTTTCTCATGTGGGTATCCTTTGTGCACAGTGAGGGTGCAGCTCAGCCAGACACTTGAACTGCTCTAACAGCTTGCTGCTGCCAAAAGGGGCAGTCCCATTCTCCAAGGCCCTGTTTTCCCACTTTTTCTGCAGCCCTTCAAGCTGTGTGGTCTCATCCTCTCCATTGCACAGCTCTGGCACTCATTTGACCCCTAAGTGAGTCAGTGGAGTTTGTTAAACCAACAAAAAACTGTTGACTGTTTTGTGGGGTTAGTTTGCTGTTGGCTCAGTGAGCTGAATCAGCTCACTCTACAGTCAAAGCAGCAGTTGTGTCACCTCTAAGAGGGTCACTGGCAGCATGTAGGTTAGGTAGGAGTGAGGGAGAGGAAATTGAAGGCTGAACAGGGCAGAACCACCCCTTTTAGTCACAGTAAACCGTGAAATTGAGTTATGCCGTTTTGTCTGTACTGTAAGGACAGAGACCTGCCTCTTCTCAGATTGCTGTCCCAGCTGCCATGACCAGATCTGCTGTCTAAATTACCAAAAAATACGTTTTAAACATACACCAATCCATTTCTTTTGCCAGATGCAGATTGAGACTACTCATGAAAGCACCTAATTTAGAGGAACAGGTAAAAACTTTCGGTACCAAGGGATAGAAGCCATATCCTTTGGAATGGCTGCAGTAAATAATTATCTGCCTCTGTCCTTAGAGCAGCCACTCTGTGAGGGACTTAGTGCAGCAGAATGACTGTGCCATAAATTCACAACAGTATACTTTACAGTAACTTCCTCACTGAAAAAAAAAAAAAAAAAAAAAAAAAAAAAAAAAAAAAAAAAAAAAAAGAGCAAAGAAATCAAGGTGTTGTAACAGGGACTCAGAGAGATGCATGGGAAATGCCTAGGTAAATGAAGGGAAGAAATAAATCTGCTTTCATAGCAGAGCAGAGAGGTTTGGCTGTTAGATCAACATATGTAATATATGATGAGCTGAGCTGAAGGCGGTAAATGGTTTGGAAGACAAATGGTTTGGAAGAGTCACACAGAATATTCTGGGCCAGGCCGTTTACTACAGAAAAATGTTCCAAAATGGTAAGAAATTAGGAGTAAGGAAATAGTTGTAAGAGTTACTGTTTCTTGTTTTGGTCTGTGTATTTTTGTGTTGAGTGAAAATTCACTGAGCGATATTAGAAACCCAAAGTAAATCTAAGTATGACTTCTTTCACATACAAGCAACAGGATACAAAGTCACCTGATTTCTTGCCATGTTGCCTACTGGTTTGTTCCCTGTCTTCTAGGCTAGCTACTTACTTGCTGAAGCATCCCACGCCTATCTCAGACTTGCCCATGAGGACTACTTTGTGCTGTATCTATCTCCCTTGGCCTTCAGTGCATCAGTCTGGGTGCATTCACTGGCGTGCATGGAGCCACAGATTCCTATTATTCATATCTTTTCACAGAGGATTTAAACAATCTTTTTCTTTACTGTGAATTTAACAAAGCCAGAACTTTTTAGTAACGTTCTTGACATATTCATTTTGTCTCCTCAGCTCTAAAGTTGAGCATGAAGAAGTGTTTCTAAGAGGCATCCCTACTCCTAAGACTGGAACATAGACTTACTATTAATTCCAAATCTATTATGGGATATCAATAATCCAATCAATCAATCAATCAATCAATTTAAAAGGGAAAAAAAAAGACTCAGGCAAACATTGTCGGATTGTTATGGTGGTGGAACTTTCTCTGTAGTAGATCTACCAACCCAACATAGTACTAGAGCATCACCTAAAGCCAGTGGGACAGTTTAGTCTAAGATAAAGCAGGTGGTAAACTCCAGTTTCCAAGGGCAAGGTTGCACATGCAGTTTGACGTACTGTAGGCATGCAGCACCCTGTCAGTTGAGTTCAAACTTGCATTAATGAAGTTTTTGGAAGCAAATATTTTCAAAGACAGAAAAGAGAGACCAAAACTTGTTCTTTTTTTAGTGTTCTTACCGCTTATTTTCCACGAAGAGTTGAAAAAAACCAAGAAAGCGTGGCTTATTTTTCAAACAGATGTTCATAAGTGCCCCTTCAGAATATGTTGCGGAAGTCCAAATATGTCAGAGATATCTAGTAGACAAACTGCTAGACAGACAAGTAGTATGGACAAGTGCAAATTCAAGTGTCATGCGTGAAATCTGTGGCAGAAGTAGGAGCAGAGTCAAAATCATTTGACTTCTAGCCATTTTGTAAAACAGAGTGTGGACTTGGAAAGGATGCTGTACAAGAAGTCCAAATTCCTGCCATTGCAGAACACCATGTGATAAGTATTTTAGGAGGTGCGCAGAATATGTATTCTACATACTACTGAAACATCGTAGGCCACAGAAGTCATTTCCAAGTCCTACGGCAAATATAAGACCTATATCCAAACAACAGAAGCCAAAAGTGTAATACGTCCTGGGAAGGCAGCAGAGGGGTTTTTTTTTCCCCTCAATGTTGTAAGCCTCTGCAGCAGAGGAGAACTTGTTAGAGAAACCTCCCAGACAGCCACTGGAAAAAACTGCTTCTATAGAGGAACATCAAGAGTCCATGCCAGTCTGAACAACGTATGTTTCCAGACATCAGTTTGGCATAAAGTTGTGACAAACACACATGAAACATATGTCTCATTAATTTCATTGCTATAGAAGCATCTCCTGTCTTCAGCTGTGACCAAATGCCTATGACGATCCATAAGAGAAACATTCTTTTCTAGGTGCAGGGAAACTTTTTACTTTCTCACTGCTTTCTGTGCTGGTCTACAACAACAAGCCCACTCTTGCTCAGTGAAAGTTCATAGGGAAGGAGATAAAATACTTAATAGTGTCTGAACCCTTGCAGAAACATCATGAGAGTTTGGTGCTAGACATCCTTTTCAGGATGAGAGTCTTCACCAAGGTGAGATGCCACTTACCCTTTCTATAGAATACAGCTTTTCCTGTAGAAGACCCTGAGGTGTCAGTATCCCTTTTGCACATCACAAAAGTCAGGTAGTGAGTATGGGACTTTCCAAGGAGAGAAGGATTGCTTTCAGTGCACTGTCCATCCAGCCCTGGCCAGGAGCATTTTCTGTGCTCCAGTGAGATGACCATGTGAGAGCATGTTTCAATTCTGTGACTCTATAGAGCTGTATAAGGTCACAATCTTACACAGCTACAGTTAGAGCAAGCCCAGATTTTGGACGTTGGCTGTATGAAAAAACTTTCCGTTATCATTGAAAAAGAGAGCGTTTGATATTGCAGGCCATTACTAGGCCACCGCAGAATGACAAAATAGTGTTAATCTGCCGGCTTTAATTTTATAGTTCAGCAGTTTATTTTCAATTTCTGTTGTTGAATTGCCTAGTTTTCTAATTTTTTGAAAACATTAATCTGTTTTTATTTCAGTGTGTTCTCAAGACAGAGATAACTGACTGTAAACCTCATATCACCATAGGTTTTTCTCCTTGAGGTTTTCAGTGGGAATTATTTGTGCTTCAATTATCCTTTTATGACTGGGCAACGTAATAAAAACAAACAAACATTTAATCGAAGTTTACAGGACGGATGAAGGAATTGTTACAATCTACCATGTAGAACATAGTAAAATGCATCTTTCACGCTTTACACATGCATGTATATGCACATGCAGAAAAATAAGAAAGTGTGAAAGTGCAACTGATTTTAAATTCTCTTTGATGATTAACTTTTTCAAAGCCTACTTTGAATTACGTAAGAATACATTAATCCATTTAAAAAATAAATTAATAAGTGTAAAAGAGGAAAAAAAATCACTCCTATAATCTAGAAAGGATTTTAGAGGGTTTATTTAAAGCTTCTAAAAATAGGTTAAATGAAGGAGACAACAATGAAGCCTTAAATATAGATATATTGACAACAATATAGTCGGAAAAATCTCATATCACTCCGAAAGCTTGCTACGGCACTGCTAACATATTTTGTTACAGTGCTGTCTTAGTCCTTCACCAAATGTCTCAGATCCGCTTCACGTGCTTTCCTTGCAGGGTTTAATGTATGTGATTAATCTTGACTTGGCTTAATACTGCTAGGAATGTGGCAATGACCTCAGCTGAACACTGGCAAAGTGATTAATGTTACATGAACTGGGATATTTTTTACTTGGGATCCTGAATAAACACAGACATGCTGTATTCCGTTACAGACCTTTGCTCAATTGAAAATGTACTGTGGTTTCAAAGAGTAATGTTTCAGATGCAATAAACAACGTTAGAGGAAACATGTCTCTTGTTAAAGAAAATGCTGTTTCAGGTTAAAGTCCCAGTGATCATAAAAGATATATGATGCCATAAACAAAATGAACCACAGGCAAGACAGGTCCATTCGATGACTAACCACTGATTGAATTTTCCAACACTCCTAGACATTCTGTGAGATAAACTATTCACAAAAGGTCCCTATTAAATATAAGGTTGTCATTTCTTTTTTATTTTTATAGTGAGGTCCAAGAGCTGCATGAATGTCCCCTATTGGTTGTTTGTGGTTTTGAATTTTTTTATTATATGGGAAGACAGGCAAACAGTTGCTATGATTGTCAAATGTCTTAAATCAAGTAGAGAAAATGCAATAAAACACAGTTTCCATGGCAACACTTTGTAACCTAGTACCTCAGGATTATGAACCAGCTCACATCTATGATCATTATTTGTTGACAAGCATAAATTGAGCCTAAAAGCGTTAATTTCAGAGATAAAACTGGAATGTTGAGCTAAGTAATAATAATGTTTAAATATTTTCAAGGTAGTGGCAGCAAATCAAGGCTAGTTATGTTGCCATTTACATAATGTTAATAAGCTAAATGAAAATGCCTTTATTTTCATGCCTTTCATGAAAGATGTAACAAATATATACAACTCCAAACCAGCAAATAGTAATTGACATGTATTCCATGCTGCTAAAGGAATACAATAGGACCAGTTATGCAGAATGATATACAAGACATTATAGTCAAATAATGTGGTTTTGATTTGCAGTTGGAGAAAAAAAGAACAAATATTTGAACACCTGTTTATTAACACCATCTTTCTCTTCTGCACAATATTTTCTCTATTGCCCGTTGGACTTTTTTGTGGGTCACTGTGAAGCACTAAAGCAGAAAAAGGGATATAAACTTTGTTGGTAGAATTTATGTGTGTCTGTCATCACCACTTACTTACATTTCAAAAACATGAAGGTGATTGCTTTGTCTGTTTTTCACCATCAGGAAGAAATGACCAGAACGATCAATGAGGATAATGAATCTGTTTCTGAGTGCTTCTCGCTCTTATTGCTAGTATTCAAGGCGGTCTCAGAGCAGTCAGAGCGGTCTTCTGGAGCTGCAGGCCTCCATTCACAGAGGCTCCAACAGCCACTGCAGAAAGGTCAACATCAGGCATGTTGGACATTCTCTGCAAAGCTGCTCTGCCATCCCACAGGTGTCCTGTGTCCCGGGAGCTGTCTGCCCAGCAATGATCAGCTGCCTTCACAAAGCAATGCAGAGTAGCCCATGTACTGGAAGTTTGACCCTTCCGTCTTACTGAGCATGCACAGAGACCATATCCCATGTCTCTCAGTTATTTGAGACTACCCTTTTCTAGAGAGGATCCACTTTGTCAGTCTGTGGCTTTTCTCTGTGAAAGTTAAGGCCTATGAACCTTTTTGCAATTCTTCTGATGGCTTATCAACAGGCAGGAATATATACAACAACAAATTTTTGTTGCTGAGTCAAAATCCATGCTGTCCAAAGGCTTTGGTATAGCTTCCTTTAAGGCTGTGAGTCTTCAATACTCTTTTTACATTGTTGCTGGAGTTTAGAGACTACACTTGGTAAGACAGGACCTAGATATAGTTTTGCACTCCCATGAACTCAGGACCAGGGGGCTATTTAAAAAAAAAAAAATTAATCATTCCCGTTTTAGTTAAAAAAAGTTGTGTTTGAACAGGACTAACCACTAGAAAGGGCCAATTCAACAAACGTATGCATCAGCTCTGGGAATGGTGGAAGCACGCAGCACAGAACAGTCATTTGTGGCTCTAGAGTCTTGCTACGTGAATGAATAAATCCTTCTTAAAACGCGGAAAAAATTTTTTCTGGCTAGATGACCACAACTTTGTAGACATTCCCATGATGTTTTGTGAAAAGCTCTTGCCAATTACAGAAACGAGTGATTTGCAGAGATTTGCTTAGCAGAACACACCCACTCCTTCACAATCATTATTATGTAAATAGCACTTGAAGACCTCTAAGAATACAAGCTTCTTGGGCCTTTTTCTGTAGGACAATTGCTGTGACATATCTTAATGTCTATAAATAGTGCAGTAAAGGCTCTAGTTCTGACCATCATTACACCTTACACGTTTTGACATTTTCTATGGCTTAGGGAAAAATACAGAAGTGGCTTTCATACAAGCGCAGTAGAGCTGGAATTTTGTATTTTAAAGATCACAGACATTCCCAGACATTGTCTGGGCACCTGAAGGGCAACATCAATCCCTTAAGGGACTGGGGGCAAGTTGAAGTAAAAAAGCTAGTTCCATCTATTTTTGTAAAATTTCGTGCGGATCTGAGATTCTTACAAGTTCAGTGATTCACTGAATGATGTAGTGTGTAAAAGTCTCTTCAGTACAGAGGGAACAAAATGATGTTTAAAAATCAGAGGCATATAGTTCTTTTCACTTTAACAGTTCCTACCGTAAATAAACTCCACGAGGGGATGAAGAATTAGCAGTTAATCATTGCCATTCTAGTGTGGGCACAGTCAGACCATGACTACGTTTTTGGTTTTTTTTTTGCCTGTGAGGTGCAATGACACCAATAGAAACCAATGGAAAAGTACAATCTTGTGCAGGGAGTTACCATTAAAGCAAAACCTTTCCCCCCGATCCCTCTGCAATCTAAACACACTGTCCATAGCTTGAATCTCTCTGTTTTAGACAGAATAATCATCTTCCTTGAATTGTTCCTCCTGTATATGTATCTACTTTGAGTGCTAGATGTCCTTGGCTTGCATCAAACAATGACTGAGATGAACTCCAGTTTCCAGAAGAGGAGCCCTTTTACTTTGTGTTCTGCTGCTCTATTGGATCTCAATACCTTAAAATTACTTGCATATTGCATCTGTTCTGTAGTTTGCTAATTATAAGGTGACTTTGAGGTTAGCAAAGTTAGAATTTTTGATCAGAATCTCAATTCTTAGGGTGATTTCTTAAGCATATTCCTATCTAAACAAGAAATCCCGTAACCCTGTATGTAGATAGATACCGCTACAGTTCTCAGTACAGTACTAAGTGCTCAAGCACTACAGTGATGGACAAAGTACCAAAAACTATTCAGATGAGACAGCTATATATTTTTCTCAATTATATTACTATGAAAAGAGAGTTTAGAAGAAGGAGAGCTATAAAGGCAGAACTTGGCAGCATCAAACACAGGCTTTCTTCAGAAAGGACTAGACTGATGTACTCTTTAGGGTGATTCTTGGGCTATATTGCTTGAAAGAGATGCTTGTGATTTCAATGATAGGATCAAGTATTCTTCAATGCTCTTCAACAGCATTAGCAGCCACAAAGTTTAGTTTCAGTGACAGTGGCTGAAACATCTCTCAAGGATCTGGTGCTCCTTTTGGGGAGGCTGTTACACTGGACAACATAATTACTTGTCGTATTTTAGAGTTTGATCTGTTTGCTCCATGGTGGTGCAAATGTCACTGGTTTTCAGCAGTGAAGTTGGTATGGGTCTGTTGCACTGCTACTTGTTTTTATTATGCCCAGAGTGTGCCTTCCTCAAAGTCAATAGAGTTATCTGAAAGTAAAAGCAGAATGTAATCATGGATTGAAAAAAATGACAAGACCATCTCTTTTGCCCATTAAATTCCCAATTAAGCACATCATTGGTCCAAATCATTTGCAAAGGCCAATGCAAGGTCAGGTAGTTTGTGTTCCTTAGACAGAATAGTTGGTGTATCTGTCCTGCTGAGGAGATGATATACAAACAGGAAATGTACATTTTTAAGGGGCCAAAGCAAAATCCACAGGAAGGCTTTAAGCAGCAGGAACTGCTTAAGGTTTGCCGCATAATGCATATTTAGAGACTTAAAAGTTGAAAGACTGTAAGAGATCCATTGAGTTAAAGTATTTTCTTTTTTCTTCTTTTTTCTTCTTTTTTCTTCTTTTTTCTTCTTTTCTCTTCTTTTTTCTTCTTTTTTCTTCTTTTTTCTTCTTTTTTCTTCTTTTTTCTTCTTTTTTCTTCTTTTTTCTTCCCTTCCCTTCCCTTCCCTTCCCTTCCCTTCCCTTCCCTTCCCTTCCCTTCCCTTCCCTTC
>NW_010423676.1:15966-21415 GCF_000710305.1 Buceros rhinoceros silvestris
CAGTTTGACTGATGATCAGTTTAGGTTCCTTGCAACTGAAATTCTTCTCTTCTTCTCTTCTCTTCTCTTCTCTTCTCTTCTCTTCTCTTCCCTTCCCTTCTCTTCCCTTCCCTTCCCTTCCCTTCCCTTCCCAAAATGCATATATATTGCTATAGATAGTCTGCATAGATATATAGATAGCTCTGTATTCACTTTCAGTATATGATGGCATATAAGCTCACAGTTTTATGCTAAAAATCACTGTGAAATTTATTAAGTAGAATTAATAAACATAAGAAGTATCCACTTTCTATATGAGCTATCATGTTTAAAGACTGCAGCTTACTGAGTTCCGTGAGAATTTGCTCAGACAAAATCAAATTTGAAGCTGAGTGAAGCCTAATGAAATTACATCATACACTACTTTAAAATTGGGCCTCCTTCATCTTGGCCATGAACACCTGTGTCTCTCATTCAAAAGTAGCTTCATCTACATTACCAAGTATTCCAGCTAAAAGGGCTGATATATGTCCTTTTACAGAAACTTAGAAGTAATAATTCAACATAAAACTCCAGAGTGTTTGTACTGCTGCTTTGACAAGAGACACGAGAAGGGATGGATTTACTAGTGGTAAATTCACTGGGCTTTTTGTGATGTTTTAAAATGCTGCAGCTTCGTGTTGCATCATTTTGCTTGTCACCATGCCCCTTACCAAATGTTAAGGAAGCGCATTGTTAAACGACGTGAAACATCATGCTTTGTTGCCAGACAAACCCCTATAGTCCAGCCGTAACCTCTGGGATGAGGTCAAGGCCCCACCTCTTGAACACCAACAAATCTGGCGGGGCAGCCCACGCACTGCTGCTCATAACCTACTTTCTGAGCCCCAGAGGCCCAATACCAGCTGGCAAAGCTGTTGGGAAGTCCTTCTTCCTTCACTGTGTGGGTCTGCCTCATGAGCGGCACATTACAACCCTAAAGGGTTATCACATTTGCATTTATTCTAACGCAACTGTGACGGACTTGCACACATTAAGAGTACGCTGCATGGGGAGAAAAATTTTTGTGGTTTTTTTTTTTTTCCCCTTTGTGCCTTCCAGAGAGTGGTTTTTACTCTGCTTTAATTAATTTGCTCTTAGAGTGGATTTAGAAGGTAAGTGACGTGTTTGCCTAGCTGCAAGCAAGAATGCTTTATTCTTTAACTCCAGCTTCACAGAATTAAGTAGTAGCTGTCATAGCCAATCCACAGAATCAGATTTTCTAAACTCAGTTTTGAGAGAAAAAAAATACCTCTACTCCTACCTTAGGAAAAGAAGAAAGACCAAACCAAATTTGAGATTATCGTCTATTCAGATTAGGTGGGTGAAGGAAAGACTGCTCTACTGACATGCCCTTGTTCCACCTCCTCATATCATTAGTCATTCTATTCATTCTTATCTGATTATGCAGGGACACATTAACTCACTGGCAAATGAATACACTATGGAAAAAACTCCCTCAAATGCAAATTAAACAGGAGTTGCTGATACTGAACACAAGGAAGGTTCTTGTACTCCTACCCGTCTGCTGACAAGGAGCTGCCAGCCACCCTGACAAAATCTACCCGTCCTGAAAAAATAAAAGCCCTCATCTAGCAAGTACTTCAGAAAGTCTGCCTTCCTCATCTTCTTGGATGAAATCTGATATTCAGTAAACCCTTAACATTCAGACTTATTACTTATCTGACATTATATTTTTGAAATGTCACATTTCAACCTTTAAAATAAAGCAAAGAGCAAACATAGATTGCATGTACGTGTCAGGCCCAGTTGTTGAACCCATAGACACACTTGAGCCTAGTCCTCAGGGATGCATGGTTTTTCCAGAGGCTTATCATCTCTCCCAGGTCAGTTCAATGACAACAGCAAATTCCAGCACCTTGCAGGGTTGGACAGATAGCAGAAGAACCAACCATAATGTATTTTTCAGGGTTTGATTCTGGTCATCTTTATAAGGTTCACTAACACCCCTTCCCTCCAAGCTTTAAGAGTAGAAAGTTCATCGTGTAAGAACAATGTCTATCAAAACAAAACAAAAACTCCAAACAAGGATTAGAAATAACTCCAAATAGACCATATAACGAAATGTACACACACACACACTGGACAACTAAGTGTATCTTTTCGATTTTGCTAGTATTAATTTTTCAGTCTTGTCCTCATAAAGTTGCTTTTAGACTATACAGGGTAATTTCTAAACATTTTTCTTTATCTACCAGTGATTTCCTGGTGGACATACCACCACACTTTAGAAACATTACATGTATTATTACTTTTTAACAGAGTGAACGTTTAGGTGGTCAGGAGAATATGTATTGTGTAGTGTACATTTCTGTGCTCTCGGAATATGTACCAAGTCTGATTCACAAGCAAAACAAGGATCTGTGCCTCAAGCCAATGCATGCAAAGTGCATTGAACATTCGGGAATATTTGGTTTTGAAAGTGCGTGTGGTGTACACGTTCATAAGGTGTTTGTGTTAAGCGGGTACTTGTATTGCGAGGAGCGGCACCCTTTGAGTCTGCCAAAAAACCCTGGATACGTTGTGAGGTTCACAATCAAAACTCTTGTTTTGTGTCTTCAATACAAAATGTTTAGGTTGCAAATGTGGAAGATGACAAGCATGGAGAGATGCAAAAACACAGGGTACAAATGGCAGCTCATGTTATTTGAACTGTTTTCAGGAGAAATACACTGATTTGCTGAGGTTCTATGTGAGCAGATTGAGTGAAAAAAGTATTTTATATTTCATAAATGTCATGTCACATTACTCATATCTTTTTATTTTGTTTTGTTTTTATCTGATACAGTTTTATTTTACTTCATCCTTCAGACCAAGGCAATGAAAACTAAGAACTGGCACAGAATGGACTTACAATTAATTTAATACTTTGACTTTCCAGAGCTCAAATACTTCTGATCCATTTGTTTCATGGTGTTAGTTGGCTTAACTTTTTTAGATTTCTCCAAGCAAAATAACTTGAGCTATGGCAAGCTGTTTGCCAGGGATTTAAACTCTGGAAAGAATGGGGGAAAAAAGCCACTTAGCTCCTGCAGTGTGTTGGAAAAAATATATTTGCTCTCATTTCTGTGTTGGACTCCTTCTCACCTGGCTTCGTTGTTATTACTATGCCAATTCTGCACGTACAATATGCTCCCTTTTCCAACGCTAATCCTGGTAGCTGTTTCTTGAAATGTACAATGCAAGACTAAAAATAATATTAAAAATAGTGTTCAATATGAATGCCTTTTCACTATGAGGTGAGTGTAAATATAACAATTCCTGTCTGTAATCTGTATTTGTTCAATGGTAAAACTATTGAAAGTGTGGTACCAGTATGAAAGGATTCTCTGTATTAGAACACTGAGGTTTTTAACACAGGTTATTTTAAAATCCGGCTTCTTTCACTTTGAGGAAACACTGGCTTTTTGTTTTTGCAACTAAAAGAAAGAGAAAGCCATGGCCCACACCATATAGCTATTCAGCTTGGAACAAGTAATAGGAGTCATTACTTACAGGGTAGAGGACTTCAGCAGCTCTGAAAATGAACTGAGGATTATGGGCAACAGTCATTGCATAACAAAACTGGGTAACTCCCAAGTAAGATGCAAGAGATAAAATCTCACCTCTATGTTTTGTTTTGTGTTGGTGGTTGGTTTTCTTTTTTTTTTTCAGTGGTGTGGTTTGTATAGGAACATTGTTGTTGAGCAGGTTCTTGATGAGAAAATGCAAAAAAGAATCAGAAGGGAGATTTAAAGACTGGAAAACAAGCCTCCCCATGGAAGATTTCAGATGTGCAGTTGGGTTCATTTATCACAGAGAGGTTAAATGAGAGCATTGGTCATAGTTGCAAATTCCTACAAGGAATCAGAATTTTGATGATATGGTACTCAATCAGAGACATAACAGCGTAGAATGGATTGGTAGTAAACTCAAAGTCAGACCAAAGTCAGTGCAAACTTCATAGGAGGCATTCTTTTAACAATAAAAGTGATAAACTATTTTTACTGTATGCAAAGATTTTTGATAGATTCTTCATTGCTGGTCCAAACACCCTACCTGAAGGAATAAGGGGAATATGTACCCAATTCTGGACATGACCTAAACCAAATCTCTCTGGCTTTCTTGCTTTGGGCTTCTTGGGCAGCAGTCCAGCATCAGTGTGGGGCAGGGCTTCTCCTTCCTAGCAGCAGTGACCTGATATACCCTTGACCTTCTCGAGGTAGAAAGTGCCTGTGAAGACACAGTATGTGCTTTCTTTGTTAGACTTGGAGGAGAGAAACGGCAAGAGACAGTGCAGGGTACCTATTTGCCAGCATATTCTGGCCCTGCTGTCATGAGGAGCAGCCATCACCCCTGTCCACGTGGTAGGACATGCAGGGATCTAGCAGGGCTGGAGAATGTGTGACATAACTGGTGGACACATGAGACAAGGTATGTTTGTCATCCTAACACTGCGTCTCTCCGACTGTGGCAAGCAGCATTAGCTTCCATAAGTGTAAGAGTAATCTAGCAACGATCTAGCCCTTGCTTCAGATTGAGGAAATAACATGTATGTTTCTTGTCCATGTTTTAACAGTGGGGGTTTTTTTGTGACAGGGATACACGATCAAGAATAAAAAAATCCGACAAACAGATAAAGAGCACTGATTCATTTTGTGTGAGTCACTAGGTAGTTTTCAAGTCATGATGACACTGGAACACTAGTGACCCCACTGGGGTAGGCTCTGCTTCTAAATGAAATGCCCGTGTTACTTGAATCTCTTTTTTGACAGCTTCATTTAAAATGGATCTTGCACCATCAATGCCCTTCAACAGCATTGCCTGAGTTGCCACATTATCCTCAGGTCAAATTAGAACCCATGTTCAGCCACTCATCTTGGCTGGCTCGGAGCAAAGAAAGTTACAGTCAGAGTAATAGGAAATAGTTTCAAATAATGTCTTCTTATGACTGAATTCTGAAATTTTGGTTTTCTGAAATATATATATAAAAACATGCACACATGAAAAGAGAGAGAATGTTTGCCAGGTGGTATGTTTTCAGCCTTTTACAGCTCCAAAAATATTCTAAGGAAGGTTTTATGATGAATGTTTTCCGATTTAGCACAATTATAGCAACTGAATATTTGACCCGTTTTTCTTGGAGGAGTATTTTCAATGAATCCTTATACAGCAACAATCTCTCTATTCTTGTGAAAAATATGTGTTTAGGTAGCATTTTTTAATTTTTTTAATTTAATGACCACCACATTCCACTGCAAAAGAATTATCACAGTACTCTTCTTTCTCCTTTGATTCTTTGCTACTTTTCATCTCAGGTGGATGCTATAAAGTCTTATTAATGAAGAAGCAATCTGTGATCAGCATCTGAGAGCTCTTTATACCCTGTGCTAACAACGTTTTGATATACCCCCACCCCCACCCCACCCCC